>NC_054709.1:16543225-16673225 GCF_016097555.1 Gigantopelta aegis | reverse complement strand
CACATTTTTGTCTACATGATTACATAAAAGGTTTGTTTTGTTTAACCACTAGAGCATATTGATTTATTAATCATCGGCTATTGGATGTCAAACATTTGTTAATTTTTTACTTATAGTCTTAGAGCGGAAACCTGCTACATTTGTTTTGCAATTAGTAACAATCGATCTTTTATGTGCACTACCTCACAGACATGATTACACTGTACTACGGCCTTTGATATACCAGTCGTGGTGAACAGGGTGGGACGAGAAATAGCCAAATGGGCACACAGTTAGACAGTCATAAAAGGTCACTGGTCAAACGGAGGGAGGGTGGAGATACTATTGGTATATTAAAGACCGTGGTATGTGCTGTCCTGTCTGTGGGAGGGTGTATATAATGGATCCCTTGCTAAAAATGAGCAAAATGTACCGTATTTCCTAGTGGTGTCGTTAAACAAACTTTCTGTTCAACTTATTTTCGTGCTTATATCCAATTAAGGTTCAAGCACGCTGACCTGGGCACATACTTCAGCTATCTGGGCTGTCTGTCCGGGACAGTGAGTTAGTTGTTAGTTGGTTAGTGGTTAGTGAGAGAGAAGAGGGTGTAGTGGTCTTACACCTACCCATTGAGCCCTTAACTTTAAGAATTCGCTCTGGGTTGGAGCAGGTACCGGGATGCGAACCCTGTACCTACAAGCCTGTAGTCCGATGGCTTAACCACTGCGCCACCGAGGCCGGTGTAACTTTATTACAACTCCTCCTGGGTGGGGACTCCTCCTTGGTCCCTCCTCCTGAGAGGCGAACCCACGACATTTCAGCCTCAAGGCATGTGGTTCATTAACCATTATGCCACATAGGAACAACAGGAACGCAATAGCTTTCAACGTGTTGTGAAACAGAACATTTTATTTGTTGTTGATCTGAAGACAATCTTAATGTTTGTATTTTGCCTGCAGTATTTAGCCTCCAGCGTTTGTCTTAAAGAATGTCCTTTGTTGACGTTTGTTGACGGGAGCAAACATTTCGTGTTGATTAAAAGTGTTTAATGATCAACAGTTTAATATGTTTGTTAAACTGACAATGTTCCCTGTGTCTACTGGTTCCGTTACGGAATCACAGAATTTGCTTTCCCTTGGTGTTGAGGTTTGCACTGCGAGCATTATGTACACAGGGGGAAAAAACGAATGTAAACAATTAATGCAAGGCAGTTTAAAAAAACAACTATTCTCGATATTATGAACACAAAGAAAAAGAGAGATAAAGAGAGAGAGAGAGGAGAGAGGAGAGAGATGAGAGAGAGAGAGAGAGAGAGAGAGAGAGAGAGATCATGAGAAGAAACACCGCACCGTAGAACGAGAAAGACCAGAGAAAAAGGAGGAAGAAATGCGAGATAGATGGAGGGAGGGAGGGGAAGGGTAAGGGAAGGGGAAGGAAGAGGAGAAGGCGGAGAGAGGAAGAAGGGGAGGGTAGAGAAGAGAGGATGAGAGAGAAGAAGAAGAAGAGAGAGAGAGAGAGAGAGAGAGAGAGAGAGAGAGAGAGAGAGAGAGAGAGAGAGAGAGAGAATTGCAGGAGGAGACCATGTGAAATACCCAATGTGGCATGGCGTAGATTTGTCCGTTTATTTTATGTTTACCAAGAATTCTCGAGAAAACCACTGTTCACACCTAGTGACAATTTTTTAACTTTCTCGACTTAATTATACAAAGACTATATTAATTTATATTTATTTATTGCAAAAAAAAGAGAGTACAAATTCAGAAGAAGAAAAATTGCAATATTCAACTGCGTATAGATAATTATCACAAAGAAAAAAGAAAAGAAGAAAAGAAAGAAAGAAAAAAGAAAGAAAGAAGGAATATATTATTTAACGACACACTTAACAAATTTTAATTACGGTTATATGGCGTTGGACATATGGTTATGAACCACACAGAAGAAAAAAAAAGAAAAAGAAAGAAAGAAAAGAAAGAAAGAACAGAAAAAAGAAAGACAGAAAGAAAGAAAGAAAGAACGAAAGATAAAAAGAAAAGTAAAAATTGCGATATACGTCACTACTGAACTATGATAATACACCTTTAACGTATACTGGCTTCCATTTCGTGTTTTTGCTTTCTTCATCAACTCTTTGCATCAAATCCATTATTAATAACGTCACCACCTTGATCCACTGGTATTCACCAATACACCACGAACACATGCACGCATGCATGATTATGTTATTGATTTTGTTTTACCTATTAATAAATAATAAACAAACTCTCTGGAAATATTAGTCATGGAAAACCGGTGTTTCGTGATTTTAAGAAGAAAAAAATCCTTAGTCTACGCGGGGCGGAATTATTTCATTTTATTTCAACTTATTTTCGTGCTTATATCCAATTAAAGTTCAAGCACGCTGCCCTGGGCAAACACCTGTCACCTGGGCAGTCTGTCCAGGACAGTGGGTTAGTTGTTAGTGGTCAGTGGTTAGGGAGAAAGAAGAGGGTGTAGTGACCTTACACCTACCCATTGAACCCTTAAGAACTTGTTCTGGGTTGGAGCCGGTACCGGGCTGCGAACACTGTATCTACCAGCCTGTAGTCCGATGGCTTAATTAGCTCGAGTAACCTCTAGCCCTCCCCTTATTGATATGTTGTAGGGGAGGGTTAAGATTAGGATTGTACAACATATCAATAAGGGGACGGCTAGAGGTGACTCAAGCTATGGTGAGAGTTAGCTTAGTGGGTAGAGCGCTTGTGATGAGGTGCTTGGGTCTCAAACCTCCGAGGCAGACGTATTGTTTCTTCTCGTCCCAACCAAGTATATCACGACTGGTATATCAAAGGCCGTGGTATGTGCTTTCCTGTCTGTGGATATATCCCTCAGGAAATTCTCCGAATTTCCCGGCGGATGTGTCCAACAAATAGGACAATATTTTATGACAGTTATTTTTCTCACCAATGGGAGGCATTTATTTAATGCAACATTCAAAGTTATGTGTACGTCGAACTTCGACCCGGTGAACGCGGGACGTCGCCCAGTGGTAAAGCGTCCACTTGATGCGCGGTCGGTCTGGGATCGATCCCCGTCGGTGGGCCCATTGGGCTATTTCTCATTTCAACCAGTGTACCACGACTGGTATATCAAATACTGCGGGATGTGCTACCTATCCTGTATGTGGGATGGTGCATATAAAAGATCCCTTGCTACTAATTGAAAGATGTAGCGGGTTTCATCTCTAAGACTATACGTCAACATTACCAAATGTTTGACATCTAATAGCCGATGGTTAGTAAATCAATGTGCTCTAGTGGTGTTGTTAAACAACACAAACTTTGGCCCAGTGAGATGCTGATTTCCACATCGAGATCTATGTGACGATTATTGATGAAATAATGTTTGTATTGTACGAGTATTGTGTTATACCTATCGTATTATTGTCACACGCTGTAAAGCACGTATGTTAGACTATACACAGCCGTTGTTCATTGTAGTCAATATCTCATCGATTCTAACTCCGTGGCAGCCAGTACTAAGCAGTGATGTGTAGTAAACGCGGTACAGAAGGTGTAATTCCACCGTCAATGAAATCGAAATGGTGGAGACAATGATTTACATACAGGAGGGAGGGGGAGAGAGAGAGCGAGAGAGAGCGAGAGAGAGAGAGAGAGAGAGAGAGAGAGAGAGAGAGAGAGAGAGAGAGAGAGAGAGAAGGGAGGGAGGGAGGGAGAGAGGAGAGAGAGTGAGAGAGAGAGGGGAGAGAGGGAGGGAGAGGGGAGAGAGAGAGAGAGAGAGAGAAGAGAGGGAGAGAGAGAGAGAGAGAGAGGAGAGAGAGAGAGAGAGAGAGAGAGAGGAGGGGGGAGGGAGGGAGGGAGGGAGAGAGAGAGAGAGAGAGAGAGAGAGAGAGAGAGAGAGGGAGGGAGGAGGGGGAGAGAGGATCAGAGAGAGAGACAGGAGAGAGAGAAGAGAGAGAGACAGAGACAGAGAGAGAGAGAGAGAGAGAAAAGGAGGGATGGAGACACAGGGGGAAGGGGAGAGAGGAAGAGATGAATGGATGCATAGGGTGAAAGAGAGAGATAAAGAGAGAGAGAGAGAGAGGAGAGAGAGAGAGAGAGAGAGAGAGAGAGAGAGAGAGAGAGAGACAGACAGACAGACAGACAGACAGACAGACAAGAAAGGAAAAGAAAGAGGTAGAGAAAATAACACAGTTCAATGCTAATTGTGTCTGCAATTGCGGGGTACCCAAATATAACGGAGATGTCGAAAGTGGCACTTCCTCCTTTAGTACACATGGCCGATTCATGTGTCCTTTCATCCAGGGTGTCTCATTCACACAGAGAAAACTCGAGAACCATGTCAGGTTTATGGACCTTTCCGCGAGCAATCGTGAACTTAAGCTTGGAACGTCGACCATTATGTCAAAGCAAAATAGATGACTTTATTATTAGAAAGAAAAAATATCCGCAACACCTATCTGTATAAATACTATAGTGTATTTGTATGAATTACTAGTATAGGGTGGTGACAGACAGACAGACTGAAAGACAGAATTAGAGAGAGAGACGTAGAGAGTTGGGGTGGAGGGGGGAATAGAGAGACAGCGAGAACGAGAGAGAGAGACAGACAGACAGACAGACATACAGACAGACAGACAGACAGAGACAGACAGACACACACAGAGCAATTTTTTAAGATAGAGAGAGATGGGGGGGGGGGAGCGGAATGGAGGTAGGGAGGAGAGAGGATAAACGGAAAGAAGGAAACAGGTAAAAAGGAATCAGGAAAAAAAGAAACAAAATCGGGTAGGAAAAAAGGAAAAAGGAAAACAAATAACGGAAAGAAAGAAACAGATCTTCATGAGGCCAAATAATTCACACAAAAACCCCACACAAATCGCAAATTAATATCATGATTTTATTGCATATTCATCAAATGAGAAAGTCTGGTATAGATCTGGAGCCATTGGCACGGTCCTGGCACAGGGTCTTCAGTCTCTTCTGGAGGTGTTCTCCAATTTTGCCTACAACCCACTTTGCCTACACTCAGTTTGCCTACAACCCCAGTTTGCCTACACTCGGTATGGAAATATGACATCCCCAGTTAAAAGTGGAACATTCCATGCATGGTCCCTATGTATAAAAATAACATTACACCACAAAAACAATTAAACTATTAAAATAGGATCATTGGACTAGTACTAATCACCATAGAGAGCATGAAATCACCTTTGCGCAACTAAGCCCCAATTACATTACTTATGTTCATTATAATCTTAATTGTTTATGTCATGTCATGTCATAGGGTTTTACGTGCACATTCAGAACAAGCTGTTGTAGCGCACGCCTGTCATGGGCACAAGAGCCGGCCTTGGCTCCCCCGTCCATGACACTTAATTGTTTATACATAACAATATTTTTATATTGGTTTGAAGCACAAAATAATAGGGATTGTCCCACTATTAACTGGGGATGTCACTTTTTCATACTGTAGGCAAACTGAGTGTAGGCATACTAGGTCGTAGGCAAAATGGGTGTAGGCAAAGTGGGTGTAGGCAAAGTGGGTTGTAGACAGAATGTGAGGGAACCCTTTTGGAGACGTAGTTGACCATGGTTGATGCGCTTCCTCAAAGGGTTCCCAACGGCATCTTACTGGAGTACAGTGCGTACAGTGGATTCCTCACGAGGAATAAATCTCAGGAAATATACAGAAGGGATTTTCCTTTAAATGGGTAAGTTAGAGAATGGCCTCTTTACAAAAAGCTTAATTGAAACATTAAAGACACTGGAAATTGGTCAGTGACTCAACGGCAATAAAGAACTGAATTGGTAGGCCAAATGGGAAATTGTTTCTTTTATTGTAATATGGAGCAGGGACTTTCAATTCAATTCAATTCTTTATTTAACTTTGAACTGGTACAGCTCACCAGTTGCACCAAGTAAAATACAACATATATGTACATGTCAAGTGGAAGGTGTAACAACATTATTCCAACAGCAGAGAATGTAACAAATACAAAAATATATTCACAAAATATATTAAAGGACTTGTGATCTAGACTGGCATAATTATATCATATAGATTATCAGTTAGGGATTTATTCACTTATAATTATTGGGTGAAACAGGTGCATATTTTTTATGGGATACATTATAAAAGTTAGTATTGCTAAAATAAACAACAACAGTACTTTATTAATATATTTTTGGGGGTATTTAGCATGCAGGTCAGATAATTTTTTGAACATGCTCACATACCACTGAGGCTTCGATCATGTCTGTCCCGGGACCGATCTCAGGATAGCCAGAAGTCTGTCCCTGGACAAAATAATTAATGGGTAATTTTGAATGATTAAACTAAATATTTTTGGGGAGTTAAATTTTTTTATTTGCGCAACCCAACGAAATTATATAAATAATAAAATAATAATTAATACTCATTAAATAATTTTGGCGCTATTTTTTTTAAACGGGCTACCTAAATCAATTATTTTAATTTTAAATTACTGTTAGCTTTAGCCCTATTTAGCATGCATTATTATTGCAAAAAATAGTATATATGGGGTGTTTCTTTCTTTCCGTTACTTTTTTTCCTGTTTCCTTTTTCCCGCTTCTTTTCCCCCCTGTTTCCTTCTTTCCTGCATTTGGAGAGAGATATCTATTTTATGCACCGATTTCCACATAAAGTTCACTTCTATCAAATATAAAGCAGATTGCTCTCTTTCATTTGCCCCACATTGTGCAACTTTAATGAGAGTGAAAGTTTGATCTGAAGTTCTGTTATGCGCTGACAGACTTCAAAAACAAAAACTTCACGTGATAGGTCATCTGGTGGTGTTGTTTTGTTGACACAAACCGTCCAACAAACCCATTTAGCATTGTACGACATGTATAACCATTTACATAACCAAACATTACACAAAGTGACATGTACATGTTAATGCATTTGATCCTCCCAACCTGTTTGAATCGTAAGTTATTCCTTGATGTAATGCATGTCAAATAGTTTTCTCCAGTCCGCATTTTAGACCGAACATTGAAAACATTTATATTTAGGAAGGAAATGTTTTATTTAACGACGCACTCAACACATTTTATTTACGGTTATATGGCGTCAGACATATGGTTAAGGACCACACAGATATTGAGAGAGGAAACCCGCTGTCGCCACTTCATGGGCGGATCTTTTACATACCTTTGATATGCAAGTCGTGGTGCACTGGCTGGAACGAAAAATAGCCCAATGGGCCCATCAATGGGGTTCGATCCCAGACCGACCGCGCATGGAGCGAGCGCTTTACCACTGGGCTATGTCCCGCCCCCTTTTTATTTAGATGATACCCTCTAGCTTCAGTCGGTAAAATGCTATGTTAAGTGCTTTGATCATAGGATCATAGGATCAACCACATCGGTGGACTTATTATTTTATTATTTTTTGTTTTGTTTTTAGTCAACCAGTGCTCCACCACTGGTATATCAAAGAGCTTGGTATGTGCTGTTCTGCCAATGAAAGGTGCATCGAAAAGATCCCTTTCTCGTAAAGGAAAAATATATCGGGTTTCCTCAGAAGAATTACCAAAATGTTTGAAATCTAATAGTTGATGATGATTTAATTAATGTGCTCTAGTGGTGTCTTTAAAATAACTTTAACTTTCGAACAAATACCCTTTGAAATAAATTATAACCGAAAATAAATAATGCATACACAAATACTCTAGAAAATATGCAGACCAAACAGTTATTTGTGCAAATGTTTTAAAATGTATAACGACTGGAAACAAGCATTCAAAAAGATAGTTTACTCATTGCGTCGTAGGATCGAACCACCTCAGTGGACCCATTTTCTGTTTGTGCCCCCCCCCCCCCCACTCCGTCCCAAGCAGTGCACTACGACTGGTATATCAAAGGTCGTGGTATGTTCTGTCCTGTCTGTGGGAAAGAGCATTTAAAAGATCCTTTGCTGCTAATTGAAAAATGTAGCAAGTTTCTTCTAAGACTACGGGTTAAAAATGACCAAAAGATTGACACCCAATAGCAAATGATTAATTAATAAATACATTTTAAACAAAATAATTTTTGTTGGATAATATGGGTAATCGGAGGTGGGGGTGGGACCACTTACTCACCCACCACACGATTAAGCACGAAAAGGCTGAATATTTCCTTTTGATAACCCCTTCTATCCATACCCCTACGAAAACCCCAAAAAAACTCCACACAAAAACCCCACACACAAAACAATCCCAACCAACCCACACAAAAACCAACGATAAAAACCAACAACAACAAAAACCACCAACAACAAACTAACAAACAACAAAAACAAAAACCCCAAGACACATACACACACACACACACACACACACACACACAAATACACACACACCTAAAAAACAATGATCCAAAAAAAAATAAAAAAAAATAAGTAAAGTGTCATCCCCGACGTCTATATACGTTTACGTAATCACCAGCAGTGGATGTAGTGCATTTTGTTTCCTCCATTTTAAAGTGATGACTAACGTGGGCACGGTGTGAAATAACAGCGGTATTAACCTCTAACTCATTACAGGTAAATGCCAGGTGTGCTGACGAGGTACACGAAATGTCACAACGTTCTCATTTGAGTTTGACCTTTTGTTTCTCAAAGGGCGTACCGAGTCGTACACTTCAACTGTCCGTCTGTGTCGTAATGTTACAGCCAGGAACGAGGAAACGCTAAACCAGAGGCGAACCTAACTCAAATTAAGTAGGGTGCATATATAGTAGGGCCGTAGCCAGCGGGGGAGGGGGGGGGGGGGTAAGACAAGGGGAAAAAATCCGGAAAACATTATACAGACTTAAAGAAAATTCTCTTCTTAACCGTTTAAGGAGTTTTAGACTATCAACTACTCAGTTCCTCCCCCTCCCCCCAACAACAAATTCTAGATACAGCCCTGCATGTGTACTCTTTTCGATCAGCAGCAAGGGATCTTTTATATGCAGCATCCCATAGGCAGGATAGTACATACCATGGCCTTTGTTACACCAGTTGTGGAGCACTGACTGGAACGAGAAATAGCTCAATGGGGCCACCGACGGGGATCGATCCTAAACCGACCGCGCGTAAAGTGAGCGCTTTACCACTGGGCTACATCCCGCCCTTTGCATATATAATTAAGGAATGTAATAAACATATTTCTTACACACCCGTTGGTGAGAAAAAAAAGAAATGTTTTATTTAACGACGCACTCAACACATTTTATTTACGGTTATATGACGTCAGACATATGGTTAAGGACCACACAGATTTGGAGAGGAAACCCGCCGTCGCCACTACATGGGCTACTCTTTCCGATTATCAGCAAGGGATCTTTTATTTGCGCTTCCCACAGGCAGGATAGCACAAACCATGGCCTTTGTTGAACCAGTTATGGATCACTGGTCGGTGCAAGTGGTTTACACCTACCGATTGAGCCTTGCGGAGCATTCACTCAGGGTTTGGAGTCGGTATCTGGATTAAAAATCCCATGCCTCGACTGGGATCCGAACCCAGTACCTACCAGCCTGTAGACCGATGACCTAACCACGACGCCACCGAGGCTGGTCCGTTGGTGAGAACACCATGCGTTATTTTGGATAACACATGCTTTTTTACACACGTACGTATGTTAACAATTTCAAGACACACGACTGGCTGCTCCTAGGTGATGACCAGGTCACCACTGCCATATATCCAATGAAAAGCAACACGGTGGAAATCGATTACACTGTGACGTATATTTAACCTGACAATCATGTGCCTGTGACACGTAAGTCAGCTACAAGTACAAAAGGTTGTAAATATCTTTTAGTCGAAAAATATATTAAACTTGCTTAAAACATGGTTTTTGAGGATTAGTAAGGAATAGAATAATACATTCGTGTCCGTTATATACAATTTATCTTACAATTCGTTGTTTAAAAACGTATCAAACTCGCTTTCGCCCGTTAGATACATTTTAAAACAACCCGTTGTGAGATCAATAATATCTAACGGCCACTCATGTATTATTCTCTATGTATATAATATATGAACAATGTAATGTAATACAAAGGAATGTAATAAACCAAAAAAAGTCAAGTTTGTTTTATTTAACGACGCCACTAGAGCACATTGATTTTTTATCTTATCATCGGTTATTGGACGTCAAACATATGGGCATTCTGACACTGTTTTTTTAGGGGAAACCCGCTGTCGCCACATAGGCTACTCTTTTACGACAGGCAGCAAGGGATCTTTTATTTGCGTTTCCCACAGGCAGGATAGCACAAAACATGGCCTTTGTTGAACCAGTTATGGACCACTGGTCGGTGCAAGTGACACCTACCCATTGAGCCTTGCTGAGCACTCACTCAGGGTTTGGAGTCGGTTTCTGGATTAAAAATCCCATGCCTCGACTGGGATCCGAACCCAGTACCTACCAGCCTGTAGGCCGATGGCCTTGTAATAAACATGTTATGTGTACACGTACTGACCTAACCAAATGGTCAGCGACCTAACATAACGCTAACAATGTGTGACGTAGTTTCAACCATAAACGTTTGTAACTTGCCCGCTTTGCAAACACAAGAGGCTTCAAGTGGACATTTTTGTGGAGATATACATTTCATAAAGACATTGTTGCGCTGATATCTTAACAAGTACTTTGAGAATGGGTGTGGGTCTAAACAACGAGTAAAAACACTGTCCACTTGAAATGAGAACTTCACAAACCTTTCGTAAATCACGAGTGGTTGTATATATACTACTCAAAAGAAGTTAAGGGTCAAAGGAACTTTTTGATCATTTTGGAAGTATGTTTTTTTAGGCCAGATAGGGTTAGAATATTAACCTTTGTGTTGTCATGTGGACTAAAGACATCACATTATTAAGGGGCATGCAATCATTGCCCTATTCTTTAGAAACTTTTTAAGTTAACCCAGATTTCCTTTTCATGGATTTGAAGCAAAAACATAGTCAGACTAAACTGACAACCTGCTTCGATACACCCATTGTGACACCTCGTGCACTATTTGCACATGCTTAGCATGAGTGTAATTCAATGCATGCCAATTTTAGCAATGAAAGGGATGAGCATTTTCCTTTTATCATCACTTTAAATTTGAAGATTGTTCGGCGACAACTCAGTTTGAATGACAGGGGAAGGGCCATTGGCTGGCTACAAGATGGACACACTCAAAGATCTGTGGCTCACCGTCTAAATGTAAGCCAAAGTGTTATCGGTAGACTCTGGCAGAGGCTCAGGAAGACTAATTCTATTCAGAATCGCAGCACGAAAAGACCGTTTCCTGATGATAACGGCGTTGCGACAGAGTTTTGTGACCGCACGGCGTCTTTGTGATCAACCCAGAGCTGCTACAAGCAACAATGTGTCTGACCAGACCATTAGGAATCGTCTGCGAGACCAAGGTTTGCGATGTCGGCGTCCTGTAGTCCGACTACAGCTACTTGCCCGTCACAGAAGGGCTCGCCTTGATTGGTGCAGACGTCATATCCGGTGGAACCGTGGGCAATGGGCAGAGACATTATTCACAGATGAGTCACGGTACTTGCTCCAGTTCAATGATGGCCGGGCTCGTGTTTACCGTCGTCAAGGAGAAAGATTTGCTGATGTTAACGTTGTTCAACATCTACCATTTGAAGGAGGAAGTGTAATGGTGTGGGCGGGCATATCCATGAATCACAGAACCCCTCTGTACATCATTAATGGAAATTTGACTGGTCAGCGTTATCTCAAACTTTTGTAATTCCACTTCTGCAGCGGATTGGACCAGGAGCTTGGTTCCAGGACGACAACGCAAGACCTCATCGTGCCAGGGTGGTGACCGACGTCCTGCAGCAGCAGAACGTTCAACACATGGATTGGCCTGCATATTCACCAGACTTGTCACCCATTGAGTGCGTGGGATGAACTAGGGCGGCGAGTTCGATCACATCACGTCCCTGCCGTCAACCTCCAGCAACTGGCTCAGCAATTAGTTGCAGAATGGCAAGCGATTCCTCAACGTTATTTCCAACGCCTGGTTAACAGCATGCGCCAACGTTGTCAAGAATGTGTGAATACTAATGGTGGCTACACCAGTTACTGACGCTTCTACTACATGTGTGAACATCATTTTTGGGGGTGCATGATTTTCTCCATCTGGGTAGTAAACTAGTTTCCAAGCAAAGGTTTTTTGTTTGGTGCTTTCTGTTCTTGAGACATCAAATAAATAATTTGTCATTAGTCGTCACAATTTTAGCATATTAGCTTATTTTTATTTGCACAAATATTTTTGACCCTTAACTTCTTTTGAGTAGTAAATATATCCGGTTCTTTAAACAGGCTGTCGTGTTTAAAGGTTCATTACTAATGTTTCAATTTACATTTAAAAAATCGTTATTTTTAACTGTAAAAAACAAACCCAACAGGGCCTTACCTAGGATTTTGTTTTCGGAAGGGTGGGGTTGGGGGGTGGGGGTGTTTCAGATGAATTCTTGTAACGAACGAGCATTGAAGGCGCAAGACACTAGGGGATCCGAGGGCATGCTCCCCCCACCCCAGGAAATTTTTAAATCTAGACGCTCTGAAATACCATTTTGTAACCATTTGAGGGAGGATATCAACGTCAATATCAATAATTAGTAAATTGTTTTAGGATTATAAGGGGGAGGGGGGGCTAGCTACGGCCCAATTACAAATTAATCAATCTCACATTGGGGTTTTTCGTTGTATTTGTTTGTTTTGTTGGGTCTTTTTAACTGGTTTTGACTAAAAATAGACATTAAAATTCATAGAAAAGTTTGGTTTTGTTTAACGACACCACTAAAAGCATATTGATTTATTAATCATCGGCTATTGAATGTCAACAGTTGGTATTTATTTTTCATATAGAGGAAACCCACTATATTTTTTCAAGGGGTATTTTATATGCACTATTCAAATTCATGCTCAGTCGGTGATCATGTTTGTTTTTATACTAGTAAATGACATTGATTGAGGGCGGAACGTAATCCATTGTTAAAGTGCTTGGTTGATGCGCAGTCAGTTTGGGATCGATCCCGGTCGGTGGGCCCATTGGGCTGTTTTTTGTTCCATCCAGTGCACCACGACTGGTATATCAAAGGCCGTGGTATGTGTTATCCTGTCTGTGAGATGGTGCATATAAAAGATCCCTTTGCTACTAATGGAAAAATATAGCGGGTTTCCTCTAAGACTATATGCCAGAATTACCAAATGTTTGACATCCAATAGCCGAGGATTAAGAAATCAATGTGCTCTAGTGGTGTCATTAAACAAAAACAAAGTGTAAACTGTAACTTTCATTTATTTTTAATAAATACTGGTTTTAAAAAAATACTTCTTATCATTATGTAACTGAGATACTGCACCTTTAACGCTGGTCGGTATCGAGTTAACACGTGGGTCATCTTCCAGGGCCGTTTCAGTATTACGTATTTATTTTATGTTTTTAAATAAAAATTTAATGGGTTTTTTTTTTTTGGGGGGGGGGGGGGGTTTGGGGGGGGGGGGGTTGTGTTTTTTTGTAAATAGTGAATATCTATAGTTTAGAACGTCATTTCGTGTTATTTGAACGAATGCTGGTCAACTCGCCCCCTACCAACTCGCCCCAGTGTTTGGTCAACTCGCCCCAGTGTTTGGTCAACTCGCCCCTGTGTTTGGTCAACTCGCCCCAAACTTTATTGTCCGTAAATAATTGTGACAAAATTAAAAATGGACGTCTACAACTTTGGTGTCATTTTATTTATTAATATTACAGTGAAACTCCGCTATTACGACCACTTATTAAATGGTTTTATATTGGGGAGATCCTAATATCGGATAAATAATAATCTGTTACAATAAACTGTCAAGCCTATTTTAACGACGTTAGCTCAGTCGTTTGAGTGCTCGCTTGAAGTGCTTGCGTCGCAGGATCGAACCACCTCGGTGGATTCATTCAGCTGATTGTTTTTTCTCGTTCCAACCAGTGCACCAACTGGACAAAGGCCGTGGTATGTGCTTTCCTTTCTGTGCGAAAGTGCATATAAAAAAACTCTTGCTGCATTAGGAAAAATGTAGCGGGTTTCCTCTGATGACTACGAGTCAGAATGACCAAATGTTTGACATCCAATAGCCGATGATTAATTAATCAATGTGCTCCAGTGGTGTCGTTAAACAAAACAAACGTTCTTCCTTTTTTTGTTGTTGTTCTTAAGCTGTGACACACTGGTAATTTATATTGCTAGGGGTTTCAGAGTTATCTCCCCTAGATTTATTTCACGAGATACTAGTATGTCAGGCCACAGACCACAAACATTTACACTATTTATTTATTTTTTAACAAAAAGTACCACATTTGTATTGGTAGGAATTACCACTAAAACGTCTTCAATGTTAACAAGTTACACATTTGGAAACTAAATGCTTTCTTCTGTTAATTTCAGTCTAATAATTGCCACTTCAAAACTATCTGCCATGAAATAATCAAAGTCAAACAGCAGACTACTTTTGGTAGATGGGAAGATAACTGTGATAGCTGGCCATATAGGAACTACTTTAGCAGGAGTTAAACCCCCAGAATTTGTGCACAGAACGGACGTGTTTAAACCTTAATGCGAAAGGGACTCTGAGCTAGACTAGTAAGTCCTAATTCACTAAACTCTCGCAACTTTGCGATCTCACAGTGTAATGCTAAACGACTTGCAAAGAGGTTGTTTTGTTGTCTAACAGAGCCTACTAAGGAAGGAAATGTTTTTATTTAACGACGCACTCGACACATTTTATTTACGGTTATATGGCGTCGGACATAATATGGTTAAGGACCACACAGATATTGAGAGAGAAAACCCGCTGTCGCCAATTCATGGGCTACTCTTTTCAATTAGCTGCAAGGGATATGCACCACCCCACAGACAGGATAGTACATACGACGGCCTTTATTACACCAGTTGTGGAGCATTGGCTGGAACGAGAAATAACCCAATGGGCCCACCGACGGGAATCGATCCTAGATCGATCGTGCATCAGGTGAGCGCTGTACCACTGAGCTACGTCCCGCCACAAACCTTTATATTTTCTCTTACCTAACACTCCCCGAAGTGGTCAGACTAAGCCCACAGCTAAAAGCTGATAGGGGACAGGTGTGTGGCACAGATAGCCACAAGATACAAGCACCTGTCGCGGTTGGAGAGACAAGGACTGGGATGCGGAGGTGGACAGCGAAAAAAGTTGAAAGATAGGAGGAGTTGCCAGATCGGAAAGAAATAAGATGGGATTCAAAGGAGAGAAAGGAAAGGGGACACTGGGATAAAAAAAAAGAAAAAAAAAAAAAAAAAAAAAAAAAAGAAAAAAAATTGGAATCTCTGGCATAGCCAGAAATTTATATTGGAGGGGGAGGCAACCCACTATTGGAGGGCTAACCCACTCTATGCATGTTTGTATGTATGATTTTATTTTTTTAAAAAGGAGTTTGATTGGGGGAGGGGGACATTGCCACTGATTGTGATCTAGTAGTGTCTTTTTCTTTGCTTTATTTGGCTAAATATATTAGGAAAAAAGAAAAAAGTCAAAACATTTCATTTGAAGCCTTTATATAATGAGAGTATAATAAACTGGAATCAATATTCCAAACATTGTGTGTACATTCAGATTTCACTGTGGTGGGGTCAGTCCGTTCTTTTTATTTCAAGCTGATGATTTCCAAACGCCGTTTCTTATAATGCGGAAATACGTCGGGGGCGGTGCGGCTTGGACTCTATCAACTGGAGCACCAGCAGCAATGGCGCCATTTGCAGGAGAGGGTGCGGCAGCAGCAGCAGGAATATTAGACACGCCAGAAGGTGGAGCCGCGCCTACCATGCTTGTTCCCGACGGATTTGCTGTGGATAAAAAAACTAAAATAGAGTAAAATTATAAAATAAATAATAAAAATAAAATAAAGGATGAAATCTGAACTACAAATACAAACACAAAGTGGCGTACGGGACGTAGCCCAGTGTTTAAAGCACTCGCGTGATGCGCGGTCAATTTCGGATCGATTCCAGTCGGTGGGCCCATTGGGCCATTTCTCGTTCCAGCCAGTGCACCACGACTGGTCACAGCCCGTGGAATGTGCTATCCTGTCTATGGGATGGTGCATATAAAAGATCCCTTGCTACTAATTAAAAAATGTAGCGGATTTCCTCTCTAAGAATATGTCAAAATTACCAAATGTTTGACATCCAATAGCCGATGATTAATAAATCAATTTGCTCTAGTTGTGTCGTTAAACAAAACAAACAAACAAACAAACCAAAAAGAAGTAAAAAACAACATATCCCCAACCTACCGCCCTCCACCCCCCAAAAAAGAAAAGAACCAGAGCCCCCCCCCCCCCCCCAAAAGAAGAAAAACAAAACAAACAAGCACCAGAGAGGATCGGGGGGGGGGGGGATGGAGGGACCAGAGCACCTGCACCCCTAAAAATATTCAAATCCCCCTTATTTTCTTCTTCTTCTTTTGTAGGGAGTAAGTGTGTGTGGGGGGGGGGGGGGGGGGGGGGGGGGCCGAATTAAACAAAAATGTCCGAATTTGGGTGACACATTTTTTTCCATATCAGCATTACTGCCAAACAGCTATATAGAGTTACAAACGAATCACTACGCATTTTTATATGTATTACAACTACTTTTGCAGGTAGACTGATGGAAATACATGGTAAAAAGGTTACATTTTGCCCAAATATCTCGGTAGTTTTTGCCCGAGTTTGGGGATTTGTTCCAGCACTAGGATGGCAGTAGCCGTACCCCCCCCCCCCCCCCCCCCACCCCCCCCCCCCCCCCCCCCCCCCCCCCCCCCCCCCCCCACCCCCCCCCCCCCCAATAGTAGGCCTACCCCCCCCCCCCCACCCCCCCCCACCCCCCCCCCCCCCCCCCCCCCCCCCCCCCCCCCCCCCCCCCCCCCCCACCCCCCCCCCCCCCCCCCCCCCCCCCCCCCAAATGAAAAAAACAAATAGTAGGCCTACTTACGTGCGTCATAGTTAAGGTCATCCCCGTACACCACTGGATAGCCTCCGCCGACGAAGCCACCGTAACCTCCTCCGTAGCCGCCATAGCCGCCATAGCCGCCGTAACCTCCAAGGCCACCGTAGAAAGCTCCACCAGCACCGCCGTAATAACCACCTCCGCCACCGTAGCCAACCCCGCCGTAACCAGGCCCGCCGTATCCAATAAAAGAAATACTTGAACCGCCGCCCATAGGATAACCAATGAAACCGCCGCCGCCACCGCCTACACCCACCCCTACGCCCACACCTCGACCGCCGCCTCCTACACCCACCCCTACGCCCAAACCTCGACCGCCGCCTCCTACACCCACCCCTACGCCCAAACCTCGACCGCCGCCTCCTACACCCACCCCTACGCCCAAACCTCGACCTCCGAAGATGCCGCCGCCACCCATACCAACACCCACCCCCAAACCGCGACCGCCACCGGCACCTACACCCACGCCCACACCGGTTCCACCACCGATGAGACCACCCCCGATGAGACCACCCCCGATGAGACCACCCCTCACGAAACCGGGCTGTGGGTAGATGTAACCAGGATTAAAACCGCCCCCGCCGCCAACACCCACCCCAACGCCAGTCCCGCCACCTGCGCCGACGCCGACACCGACGCCTGTTCCACGGCCGCCGCCGCCAACTCCAACCCCAACGCCTACACCAGGCCCGCCCATTATTCCGCCTCCGCCGCCCATGCCAACGCCCACGCCTACTCCCCCTGCCCCGTAACGGCGGGAATACATAATAGGACGGAACGGTACGCGATAGCGTGGGAATTTGGGGAAACGATTGACATGTGACATCGAACTAGCGAAGATGGCAATCAAACAGGCGAGAAATAGAAGATATTTCTCCATTCTGGCAACTGCAAGAAATAATAATAATAATAATGATAATGATAATAATGATAATGGTAATGATAATGATAATGATAATAATAATACTACAATGTAGTAATCTTTTTTTAGGGGGGAGTTACAGTTTGTTTAGTTTAACGACACCACTAGAGCACATGTATTTATTAATCATCGGGTTTTGGATGTCAAACGTTTGGTAATTCTGACATATATTTGCCGAGAGTAAACCCGCTTCATTTTTTTTCCATTAGTAGCAAGGGATCTTTTATATGCACCATCCCACAGACAAGATAGCACATACCACGGCCTTTGATATACCCGTCGTGGTGTACTGGCTGGAACGAGAAATAGCCCAATGGGCCCACCGAAGGGGATCGATCCCAAACCGACCGCGCATCAAGCGAGCGCTTTACCACTGGGCTACGTCCCCCCTCTTCCTACCCCGGGGGTAGGAACGTCTTACCCTCGGTGGCGCAGTGGTTAAGCTATCGGACTACAGGCTGGTAGGTACAGAGTTCACAGCCCGATACCGGCTCCAACTCAGAGCGAGTTTTTAAGGTCTCAGTGGGTAGGTGTAAGGCCACTACACCCTCTTCTCTGTCACTAACCACTAACCAACTAACAACTAACCCTCTGTCCTGGACAGACAGCCCAGATAACTGAGGTGTGTGCCCAGGACAGAGTGATTGAACCTTAATTGGATATAAGCACGGAAATAAGTTGAAATGAAAATGTGGTAGTCCAGAACTGGATTTTATCTCCAAAAAATTCCGTACAGATGAAAAAATAAATGTTAGGAGATAAAATGAAATTTAAGCTCATAAAAAACAATGGGACCATGAGAATCATAAAATAATGCGAACTCCGACATTCTAAACAAGAAAATGTGTTTTAAAGGGACAGACCCTGGTTTAAAACACTAAGGCATATTTTTCACCTAGACCCTAGTTTCATCCCGTAAAAATGGACACTAAGTTTTGTTAATTTTACAAACCTATAACAAATTTGGATACAATAGAGTGAAACAAGAGTCTGTGACGTTGAAATACCCTTGCAAATAGACTAAAACGCGACTCCATAATCATTACTTCTCAGACGCACGTGCGTCTTTAAAAATATGAAAAATGCATTTTTGTGGTATTAGAAACACCAGAATGACCAGAAACACTTCGGTTGTACGGAAATGGATTATCCAAACAATAAAATATAAGTAATGTTCGATTCCAGTGATCATAAACGGCTCTAGTAGTGAAAAACATGCCTTAGTGTTTAAAAACTGGGGTATGTCCCTTTAATATGTAATGTTAAATTTTTTTTAAAGAGTATTTTATATATAATTTTAATCTGAAACAAGAAAATTTGTTATTATTACTTATTAAAGTAAATTTTTATTTTAAAAAAGCTTTATTTGCCCGAAGTTTCGTGCCATTCTAACATGGTTCCGTGTACTAAAGTATTTTAACGACTAAAACGTGTTGTCTTGTTTAGGATATCAGTATTTTTATATTCAATTTGGTTTTGGTTGTCCTAATGTTTGTAGCAGCCCAAAACTGGACTTCTCAATACAAAAAATACAAAAAGCATATACATGTATTAATAAATAAAATGCAGAAAAAAAGGACTTTTGAGACTTAAAAAGGTTACGCAAAAATAAATTCATTTAAGCCATTTCGTTTTCGCATAACTTGTTATTTCCATGTAAATGATTTTCTAAATTTAATGCATGAACAAAAAATGGGTTACGCAAAAATAGATTTTCGAAAGCGACACGCGAACCAAAAAATCGTTCTTGAAAATTTCCGAGACCTGAGACGGATGCATTGTTCTGGTAAGTGGTAGTCGACCTATATTCAAAACACATGACAGTGATTCATTGTGGCAGTCACGACATTGTCAAAACTTTCTTTGGCTCTGCTTTGTGCGAAGATACGATTTAAAAAAAAAAGTTTGTTTTTTTCGTTTAGGATTAATCTACCAAAAGCAAATGAACGATCACAAATATAGACTATACCTGATAAACACTGAATATGCAATTACTATTTAAATATAGTCGTTAAAATGTTCTTTTAGTCTTAACAGCAAACTCAAGAAAATAGATTTAACAGGGTTAATGCTGCATCTAAAAATGTATTTGCAACGTTAGCAAATTTTGGTCAGAAATTTTTTATACAAATTCAAATTTAAATTAGTAAAACATCCAAAATGCTGTAGCTCTGCAAATGGCGGACGATTTTCGAATTAGCTATTTTTTTTGGCGAATTACTAATGAATTACATTTGCCACATTCAAAATTAATTCGCATTTTGCGATTTTGCGAAAAACAGCTTTAATCGTTTTGACTTTTAACTCACATATCCTAATTTCAACCCGTGAAAATAGACGCTAAGACTGGTTACTCTACCAAACTGTAACACATCTGGATAAGGAAGGAAGAAACTGTTAGTTTTTTTCAACGACGCACTAAACACATGTTATTGACAGTTATATGGCGTCGGACATATGGTTAAGGACCACACAGATATTGAGGGAGGAAACCCGCTGTCGCCACTTCATGGGTTACTCTTTTCGATTAGCAGCAAAGGATCTCTTATATGCACCATCCCATAGACATTATAACACATATCACGGCCTTTTATGTACCAGTCGTGGTGCACTGGCTGGAGCGAGAAATAGCATAATGGGCCCACTAACGGGGATCGATCCCAAACCGACCGCGCATCGAGCGAGCGCTTTACCACTGGGCTACGCCTCGCCTCCACATCTGGATAAAGTTACGACAGAGTGAAACAAGTGCGACGTCGAAAGTGGGAACTAACCTTGTAAATAGACTAGAACTCGTCTCTGTAACCGTTACTTCTCAAAGTATGCGTATTTTGTAAAATTTGAAAAAAGAGCATTTGTTGGTACTAAAAACACCAAGATAATCAGAAACATGTCGGATGCACGAATATAAATAATATACACAATGAACTTTTAAAGGCGCAGTTCCTAGTTTCAGTCCGTGAAAAAAGGACACTGATTTTAGTTAAAATCGATAAATCTGCAACACATTTGGATAAAGTTATAACAGTTAGAAACTAAAAGCTATGATGTTTAAACGGGAAAATACCGTCTAAAAATATCTAGAGATTGTCCCGACAACCATTACTTCTCAGACGAACGTGAGTTTTTAGAAATATAAATAAAGGCATGTTGGGGTATTACAGAAACCTGGATAATCAGAACCACTTCAGGTGTAAGAAAATGAATATTCTAAATAATAAAAGGTAACTACGTGTACTTCTAGTTTAAATTATCAAAACGGCTTTAATAGTGAAAAATACGTCGTAGTGTTTAAAAACTTGGGTCTGTCGCTTTAAATAATGTCGCTTTCGACTATTAAAAATGGCTGTAAATAATAATGAAAAATACGTCGTAGTGTTTAAAAACTAGCTTCTGTCGCTTTAAGTAATGTCGCTTTCGACTATTAAAAATGGCTGTAATAATAGTGAAAAATACGCCTTAAGTGTTTAAAAACTAGGTTCTGCCGCTTTAAGTAATGTCGCTTTCGACTATCAAAAATGGCTGTAATAATAATAAAAATACGTCGTAATGTTTAAAAACTAAGGTTTATCGCTTTAAGAAACTCTGAATAGATACTCACGCGTTGTTGTGCTGGATGAGAGAGTTGCAGGCTACTGAGTGAGCGAAACTGAAGGTGTGCAGCACGCTATACCTATATATAAGGTTTATTCAGACAGCTGACCGTTCACCGAACTTCCAAGACATGTCCACAGTTCTCGAGGCCAAAGGGCGTACTCGATTGTCACATTATTTCCTTTTTAGCATGACAAACTAGGACAAAAGGTAAAAAAAATTTCGACATATGCATCTACCTATCTATTTATCAACAACAACAAAAAAGTAGATATTTGTTTTTAATCTTGTGTCCATCTTATACTTTAAAAAAAAACAAGTTTATGATCTTTTTTTTATGCGTTTAGCAGACTATGTCTGGACACGATTTTATAGCGATTTAAAGTCACATTCTCGTTATTTCAAAATTTTAACATTTAAAAAAACAGTTAATTCACTTTTAAAGGGACATTCCTGAGTTTGCTGCAATTTTGAAGATGTTATCGACTAACAGAGACTTTTCAACGATTGTAATTACATATCAAATATATTTTATTGTATAAAATATTAATGGCTGTATATTAAACGTGTTTCTGATCGTTCTAATATTTGTACTACGTTAAATTTCATTTTATTTCCTAAAATATTGTTTTTCGTACGTACATTATTTGAAGAAAAAATCCAGTTTGGGATTCTTACAAATATTAAGACGACCAGAAACACATTGAATATACAGACACTGATATTTTAAACAAGAAAATATATTTAATATGTAAGTAGAAATATTTTATTAGTCGGAAATATCTTACAATGCAGCAAACTCGGGAATGTCCCTTTAAAGTTGCATCTTCCCCACCAATTAAGAGTCAGTCAGTAATTACGGAATGCAAAATCTGTACCCCTTACCCCATATGATATTTTGTAACGCTGACCCCCCCCCCCCCCCCCCCCCCCCCCCCCCCCCCCCCCCCCCCCCCCCCCCCCCCCCCCCCCCCCCCCCAAAAAAAACAACTTAAAATTACGTGATCCTACGAGACGGGGGTCAGGGGCATATCTTCACATTTGGGCAGGGTATGCACTTGGGATTTTGTTTGACTTGCATTCGGGCGAGTTATGTCAGCACTTAGACTTTCCCGTATAATATTTGAGTAGTCCGAATGGTGGTTTTTTGTTTTGTTTTTTAAAGTATGGTACTTGGCATATATCAGTTTCATTCCAGCCAGTTCTCCACAACTGCCGTGGTATGTACTATCCTGTCTGTGGGATGGTGCATATAAAAGTTTCTTTGCTGGTAATCGAAAAGAATAGCCTATGAAGTGGCAACAGCGTGTTTCCTCTTTATATATCTGTGTGGTCCTTAGCCATATGTCTGACGCCATATAACCGTAAATAAAATGTGTTGAGTACGTCGTTAAATAAAACATTTCCTTCCTTCATATCAGTTTCATTGGACACACGCAATATGGTTCTAAATTTTATCAATGTTTATAAAGAGGTAGTTGTTATTCAAATAGTTTTTGTTGCTATTTCTACCCTTGGAATGAGCACTAAATTGGCTTGTTATGTAGCAAAGTTTCTCGCGTTAGCGTCAGGAACTGTTGCATTTTCTATAGATATTAGCAAAGTCACCAATTTTGGTAGTTGAAACATTTAGTGGGTTAGATTTTGTTTGACTTGCATTCGGGCGAGTTATGTCAGCACTTAGACTTGCCCGTACAATATTTGAGTAGTCCAAATGGTGGTTTTTTGTTTTGTTTTTTTAAAGTATGGTACTTGGCATATATCAGTTTCATTCCAGCCAGTTCTCCACAACTGATGTAACAAAGGCCGTGGTATGTACTATCCTGTCTGTGGGATGGTGCATATAAAAGTTCCTTTGCTGGTAATCGAAAAGAATAGCCCATGAAGTGGCAACAGCGGGTTTCTTCTCTCTATATCTGTGTGGTCCTTAGCCATATGTCTGACGCCATATAACCGTAAATAAAATGTGTTGAGTACGTCGTTAAATAAAACATTTCCTTCCTTCATATCAGTTTCATTGGATACAAGCAATATGGTTCTAAATTTTATCAATGTTTATAAAGAGGTAGTTGTTACGCAAATAGTTATCTTTTTGTTGTTATTTCTACCCTTGGAATGAGCACTAAATTGGCTTGTTATGTAGCAAAGTTTCCCGCGTTAGCGTCAGGAACTGTTTGATTTTCTACAGATATGAGCAAAGTTACCAATTTTGGTAGTTGAAACATTTAGTGGGTTAGATAACAGCTAGAATGTTTCAGAACAAAACTGTTCAGTGGTTTATTAAAACATAGGGTTTTTTTATGTTTGCTCGTCGTGCTTATTTAAGGACGGGACGCAACCCAGTGGTAAAGCGTTCGCTTGATGCGCGGTCAGTCTAAGGTCGATCCCCGTCGGTGAACCCATTGGGTTATTTCTCGTCCCAGCCAGTGCTCCACAACTGGTGTAACAAAGGCCGTAGTATGTACTAAGTATCCTGTCTGTGGGATGGTGCATATAAAAGTTCCCTTGCTGCTAATCGAAAAGAGTAGCCCATGAAGTGGCGACAGCGGGTTTCCTCTTTCAATACCTGTGTGGTCCTTAACCATATGTCTGACGCCATATAACCGTAAATACAATGTGTTGAGTGCGTCGTTAAATGAAACATTTCCTTCCTTCTAAAACATGGTTTATAACTTCGGTCCATGGATTCTTGTGGGAAATGGACGATCAGAATGCAAGTACCTTATGCTAATGCCATATTATACTAGCTGGCATATATACTAGTATTCCTCAGTTGCTAAAGGAAGGAAATGTCTTATTTAACGACGCATTCAACACATTTTACTTTCGGTTATATGGCGTCGGACATATGGTTAAGGACTACACACAGATATTGAGAGAGAAAACCCACTGTCGCCACTTCATGGGCTACTCTTTTCGATTAGCAGCAATGGGTCTTTTATATGCACCATCCCACAAACAGGGTAGTACTTACCACGGCCTTTGATATACCAGTTGTGGTACACTGGCTGGAACGAGAAATAGCCCAGTGGGACCACCGACGGGGATCGATCCCAGACCGACCGCGCATTGAGCGAGCGCTTTACCACTGGGCTACGTCCCGCCCCCTAATGACAGATGACGACATGGGTTCATTAGAGAGGGGTTTTAGTGCTGTTGTACAAATGGACATCACTACTGCAACAAAGAAAGTGTGTTTTGTTTAACGACACCACTAGAGCACATTGATTTATTAATCATCGGCTATTGGATGTCAGTACGATACTTTTTGCAAACGCATGCGCCTGAACGCAGTTAGAAACGTTGTACCCTTTCCTCTTTAACGGAGGGTGTTTCACTTTTATTTATTAGAATGGATTTGTTTTACGTCCACATTGTTGATTTTTTACGTTACTTGATTGCAATTTATTTTGTTTCACGTATTGTAGCTGAAAAATGTAGAATAGTATTTCCGTAAATATCCTATTCGTGTTTTTGTCGTTAGGTGAACGCAGTTTGGGACGTCGATGGTATGTTATACGAAAATGGCGCCAGAGCCTCGTTCTGAAATACTTCCTGTCATAAACAGCTGTTTTGCAGACGACATTCACCTTGCAAAGGTAGAGTGCTATTTTTAGCTTATTATGTATTTATGTGTTTTTAAAGAACGAGAAATGTCTTAAAAGTGATAAAATATGTAAAATTAAGTATAGTTAGCTAAAATAATATATTTATTATTTTAAAGAGTTAATTTTAGCGTTATTGGCAATTTATCCAATAAAGGGCAGAATAATTCTGCCGTTCCAACCATTGACGGGATCGGCGGAATTGTACAGTATAAATTCCGAAAGCGGCTGGAAATCCAGCAATAGAATTACGCCAAATGGCGGGGGTATAAATAGCAATCCAGCCAATATTTGTGAGTCAGGTCAATCGCGTCATATGAAGTGTGGTCATAATCACGTCATAATATAATCAGTTGGGTTGTTGTCAATATTTCGTCCCATGAGCCGAATTGGTGTAGTAATTGGCAATAAAGATTTAGCAGATGTTTTAGTGTAATAAATAAGGACCAGGCTCATTTTTAGGCCATGAAACGAAACGTGTTAAGGAATAGAAATAGGTTTTGACTATGCATGAAGTTAGGGTATAGAGTAAGCAATACCCAACACATAAAGGTGTAGGTCCCGGGTATTGTGAATATTTATGTGACAAGTTCAATTACAAGTGTATAAAGAATAGAGTGTGCACACACGAGGCTTGTGCATGTACACTGATTAGGCAAACAACTGGATATTGTTTGTATTGTTTTGTACCAGTGAAGTAAGTGCGAGTGCACTAGTATCTGATATAAACAATTTGAGATATTGTTTGTAGACTACAGTATTTTTCTAGTGAAGCGTTGGAGGATTTTTCAGTACAAAATATATTACCTGTATCTTTTTTAGACCCAGTCTGTTGAGTTCGTAATTAATTGGTTAAAGTATCAGTAGACGATTGAACTCAGTCTTTTAAGGTCGTCACCTGACTTGTTAAATACATTGAGTAGAATATATTGTTAGTTATTTAGCCCTGGAATAATTTAGTGTTAGTATATAGCTATTAATGATTATTTAATTACTAAAGGAGATATATACATATACATTCAACGAGATGTTAACCTGTTAAAATTTATTTGTTATTAATAAACATTGATGAAGTTGAACATTTGTTGGTGATCTTTTGCCTTCATTAGTAAATTAACCATTTACGAGACACCCAGTTTTCCGGGGTCGTCGCAATACCACGACATTTGTGGTGCACTGGCTGGAACGTGAAATAATCTAATGGGCCCACCGATGGGAATCGATCCCAAACTGACCGCGCATCAACTGCAACAAAGTAAACAAGGCGAGGAATCGGCTATTGGGGCTGGGTGAGAGAGGATAGCTCGCTCCTCATAACACGAATATGCTGTCAAGATGTACAGTGATCTTGAGAAATGTTTCAAGAAAGAAATAATAATTGCACTATTGAGAATACCATGTGTTATTTTTCATAACACACAGTTGTTTACACACGTACATGTGTTGACAATTTCAAGACATACGACTGGCTGCTCCTAGGTGACGCCCAGGGCCCCGTTCCACGAAATAATTGTAGCTAAGGTTAATTGTAGTGACTTACGGTGAATTTTACAGCTGGGATCGTAAACTTTACAGCCGTTCCACAAAGCAACCTTACGGTAGTCGTAAGTGCCCCTTTAATTATTAAAATATTCTTTTCGAAGAAGTACGAATTAGTTAAATAATGAATTGGTTACCGACTTTTCGGAACATCTTAGATGTATTCATTGGTATCGGACATCCATGAAGTAACTTTGTCAGTTTATTTGCTAAGCGATAATTGCCGAATGCATAAGACATGAGAGTTATCTCCCGTATTTTCGTGTTAAAGTCGTATGGCCTAGAATGTTTTTTCATCGAATGCCGAGTTTTATAAAAGGTATTTGCTATATATTAGATCCATTTTTATACAAAAAGTTAGTATCCTTCTTAGAAAATGACCAAATCATCATTAAACTGCCATTTGACATACGTTAGTGCCTTACAACTGCCTCGTACCTGTTTTAAATTGTCACAGTAATTTACGACGATAGTTTTTTAGTAAGCTATGCCGCGTCGTGCCACGGGCTGGCGATCGTAGACAAAAATTAATGTCGCGATGGTAGGTATTTACGGCGATAGTAGTGCTAAGATCAGTTCGTGGAACGGGCCCAGGTCACCAATGCCATACGTCTAATAAAAAATAAAAAAAAACTCAGCACAGTGGAAATCGATTACACTGTGACGTATAGTATTAATTCTCTATTTATTATATACCTAGATGTACTAACTTAGTGGGCAGTGTGCGTCAGTCAAGTGTTTAAAGACAATTCAAAGTACTGAGCATAATAAATAACTTGGTGACAGGAGAGACAAACCGTCACGTCTAAAATATCCACATGACACTTCTGGGGGTTTTCTCTATAATTCAACACAACTGGTATATCAAAGGCCGTGGTATGTGCGTTCTTGTCAGTGGGAAAGTGCACGTAAAAGATCCCTTGCTGCTAATGGAAAAATGTAGCGGCTTTCCTCTTTATGCCTATATGTAAAAATAGCCGATGATTAATAAATCAATGTTCTATAGTGGTGTCGTTAAACAAAACTTAACTTTTAAAACTGTTTTCTACAGTTTATTGAATACAACTGGATTTTATTTATAACAATGAAACGTAGGTCTGCATGACCTAGTAATGTAGCAGGTGTATTATCTAGAACCATGAAAAGTAGGTCACAGTGACCTAGTAATGGTCAATGACACACGTTGTACTTGCATGCAAGGTTTGATGATCCTGTATGAATTGATAAGGCCCGGACAAGGATTCCCTTTAAAGGGACATACCCTAGTTTTTAAACACTAACGCATATTTTTTACTATTATAGCCGTTTTTGATAACTTAAATCATACTTTACTTAGATTTTATGGTTTAGATTATTAATTCCGTACATTCGAAGTTGTTTTAGTCATCCTGGTGTTTTTAATATCACAAAATGCATTTCTCATATTTTTAAAAACGCGCGTGCGTCTGAGAAGTAACAGTTATGGAGTCGAGTTTTTAGTCTTATTTTTAGAGGGTATTTCACCATTTCAAATCACAGACTCGTGTTTCACTCAGTTGTAACTTTATCCAAATGTGGTATAGGTTTGTAGATTAACTAAACTTAGTGATAATTTTCACGGGTTGAAACTAGAGTATGTCCCTTTAATGTGCAGAACTATGTTAAATGTGGGCCATTGTGACGTAGTTATAGTATGCGACATACCACCATCTCAAGTGGTACTCCTTTGCAAACTTCGATGATCCTATACGAATTGATAAGGAAGATATTACCCCGGACAATTATTTCGTTTAATGTACAGTAATCCGTGAAACGTAGGACACGAGTACTTAGTTATGGATTTCAGGTTCAGTGGGTCACGGTGATCTAGTTATGGTATGCGACACACCACCGGCCCAAGTTGTACTTACATGCAAGATGTCATGATTGTATATGAATTGATAAGTTAAGAACAGTTAACAGACAGATAGACGGACGGACAACGCTATGCCATATTACCACCCGTCAAACGTTTCTTTTGTTTAATGACAACCACTAGAACACATTAATTCAATAATCATCGGCTATTGGATATCAAATATTTGGTAATTTTGACGTATAGTCTTAGAGAGGAAACCTGCTACATTTTTCCATTTCTTGTATGCATCATCCCACAGACAGGATAGTACACACCACGGCCTATGATATACCAGTCGAGGTGCACTGGGTGGAACGAGAAATAGCCTAATGAGCCACTGACCGGGATCGATCTTAGACCGACCGCACATCAGCCGAGCGCTTTACCACTGGGTTACGTCCCGCCCCAATACCTGTCAAAGACGAACGTATAGAAATGCTACCGGGGTTATGGGAACCAGGTTTTAACTGAATAAAAAATAGTCGGTTGAGTGCTCGCCTGAGGTGCTTGCGTCGCAGGATCAAACCACCTCGGTGGATCCATTGAACTGATTTGGGATTTGTTTCGTTCAAACCAGTGCATCACAACTGGTAAAAGGCTGTGGTATGTGCTTTCCTGTCTATGGAAAAGTGTATATAAAAGATCCCTTACTGCTAATAGAAAAATGTAGCTGTTTTCTCTGATGACTACGAGTCGTAATTACCAAACTTATGTTTGACATCCAATAGCCGATGATTCATTAATCAATGTGCTCTAGTGGTGTCGTTAATCAAAACAAACTTTAACTTTAATTTTTTTCTTTTTTATTAAAAACAGTAAGAAAGAGAACATGACACACCTTTTAGCACTAATGGGATAATCTAGTGTGCTACATATCAGACATGCGCCAAGCACTATTGCTATCTATCTGACCTTGACTTATGTAACGGTAACCTAGATTTGTAGATATCCATACTTACGTGATAAACAAGAAAGCATGCACTATAATGTCGTTCCAGCGCCAAACCATCTGGCGTATTTAGAAAGATCAGTGTTATCGGCAAAGAAAAAAACCCAAACATAATATAGCACGTGGGGAAGGGGACTGTTCTGATCGGAATATTACATATAGTCCGTCCCATCCTCCTACAAAAATGTTGTTTTGTTGTTTTTGTAAATAATTTAAGTTTGGTTTGACGTCAAAATTAAAATAAAAGTGTTTTGGAAATAACAAAAATATACTATTTTTGTGTGTAATTTAGAAAACAAGCGGCTCAGAAATAAATAACTTGTAGTAAATTTCATAGTATGAAAAAATGCGTTCCCCGTGGGACGCACTATAATTAATAAACATGTTTCTATTATCTAACTATTACAGTTGTGTTACTGTCACACAATTCATTAAAACTGAAGGTGTGTTTGTATGTTTAAATGAAATTATGATAATTAATGTGAGGCGAGATTGCAGCTTTGAAAAAAAAATTCCATGCAAGAAAACCAAAACAGTCAGGATGGGTGACAGCTTGCTTGATTCATCTCCTATATTTAACACATGGTTAGTTCTGACAAAACGCAATTTCATCAACTTAATTTTTACCTGTATCATTCTTTATTTTTAAAGCATATGATGCCAGGGATTGGCATGTATAAATCTCAGCTGAAGATTCACAAACAACTGTGGTCGTCGGCCATTCTTGCTGTTATCGACCGGCCTCGGTGGCGTCGTGGTTAGGCCATCGGTCTACAGGCTGGTAGGTACTGGGTTCGGATCCCAGTCGAGGCATGGGATTTTTTAATCCAGATACCGACTCCAAACCCTGAGTGAATGCTCCGCAAGGCTCAATGGGTAGGTATAAACCACTTGCACCGACCAGTGATCCATAACTGGTTCAACAAAGGCCATGGTTTGTGCTATCCTGCCTGTGGGAAGCGCAAATAAAAGATCCCTTGCTGCCTGTCATAAAAGAGTAGCCTATGTGGCGACAGCGGGTTTCCTCTAAAAAAAACAGTGTCAGAATGACCATATGTTTGACGTCCAATAGCCGATGATAAGATAAAAAAATAAATGTGCTCTAGTGGCGTCGTTAAATAAAACAAACTTCTTCTTGCTGTTACCGGAACTGGAGAGCGGTTAGGGGACGTAACTCTGCCTAATTTTTCTCGCTATTTCTAACAGAGGCTATTTGGTAATTTTGACTTTTTTCCTCTTTTTTTTAACGACACCACTAGAGCACGTTGATTTATAAATCATCGGTTATTGAATGTGAAACATTTGGTAATTTTGACATATAGTCTCAGAGAGAAAAAAAAACAGTTACATTTTCCCGTTAGTAGCAAGGGATCTTTAATATACACCATCCCACAGACAGAATAGCACATACCACTGCCTTTGATATACCAGTCGTGGTTTACTGGCTGGAACGACAAATAGCCCAATGGGTCCAACGACGGGGATCGATCCCAGACCGACCGCGCAACAAGCGTGTGCTTTACTAGTGGGCTACGTCCATCACCGTTTTTACATTTAAGTTTCTTTTATTACAAACCGGCCTCGATGGCGTCGTGGCAGGCCATCGGTCTACAGGCTGGTAGGTACTGGGTTCGGATCCAAGTCGAGGCATGGGATTTTTAATCCAGATACCGACTCCAAACCCTGAGTGAGTGCTTCGCAAGGCTCAATGGGTAGGTGTAAACCACTTGCACCGACCAGTGATCCATAACTGGTTCAACAAAGGCTATGGTTTGTGCTATCCTGTCTGTGGGAAGCGCAAATAAAAGATCCCTTGCTGCCTGTCGTAAAAAGAGTAGCCTATGTGGCGACAGCGGGTTTCCTCTAAAACACAGTGTCAGAATGACCATATGTTTGACGTCCAATAGCCGATGATAAGATAAAAAAAATCAATGTGCTCCAGTGGCGTTAAATAAAACAAACTTTACTTTTTACTTTTATTACAAATTACAGAACACTAACCAGTCTGAAAAATGAAATTGTTACCAAAGCACAACACCAATCGAAGACCATACGGGCAGCAGTCTTCCAATATCAGTTCTGTTTACCTCCTACGGGTGAGGCGGGATATGACATACTATTAACATTTTATTAACAGAAAACATCTAACAAAAACATTACATTTGGAATTTATTGATAATTGAAAGTATCTTTAACAAAAGTACATATTCGTACATAATATACATATAATATTCATGATGTATACATATTTAGCTAGTTAGTCAGGCTGACAGAAAGACAGATAGAATGGGGAGAGAGAAAGATATGGTGATAGACATACATACATCAAAATAATAACAAGTAACAGACATTACATTGCTATTCGTCAACTAATGGTAAACACACACTGAAACTATTTTTCAAATATCAAAAAATTCTGAGACCGAGCGTGTACATCATTCTGACAAATGGAAAATGTACACTTGTTTTGCAGAATATTTCAAGAAATGCCCTTCGCTTGTTCTTCTTGCTCTGTTACACACAGCCATCATGTGAAATCAAATATTTAAAGAAAATGGGTGATCATTTACATTATCTGTTTATTTTATTTGTGACCAGTGTTTTTTTGTTTTTTTTGTCCCGTTTGTTTTGTCCTTTTCTCTCGCTCTCTCTTTTGTATTTATATTAACAATTCATTAAAACAAAGATCTATAAATAAATAAACAAATACATTTTTTTTTTCAATCTGCAAAATGGAAAACAAGTTAATGGTTCTGGTTGACCCCCCAAAAAACCCCAACAAAACACCCGAAAGAAAACCCCCGAAACGTGCGATATAGAGGCGGAATGAGATGGAATTCAAAGGAAATTGGAAAGTTTTTTATATTAAGATAATGAGAATGATAGGCAGAGGGTGCTAGATGAGAAAGATGAATGAATGTGAGGGGCGCCATGGCAAATTCGGGCGAAAACAATAAAGATGTTCAGACACAATGAGATGGCCTGAAACCTTTTCACCATGTATTTCCATCATTCTACCCATAATGTTAGCTGTAATCCATGTAAAAACGCATAGTGATTCATTTACAATCAGTGGCGGATCCCGAAAATCCTTCTCTTTTTTTTTTGGAGGGGGGGGGGGGCGGGGCAGTGACATGAGGTGGAATGCCAAGGGAACTTTGTGGGAGGTTTGGAGGGGAATTGTTTAAAAATGAAAATTAATATATAATAAAATTATAACTATCGCTAAATTTAGCCCCCCCCCCCCCCCCCCCCCCCCCCCCCACACACACACACACACACAGATCAGCCTCTGACATTCTTATATAGTTGTTTGGCAGTAATGCTAATATGAAGAAATGTTGTTATCCAGATTCGGGCATCTTCGTTTAATTCTGGAAAAAAGTTAGACTATCCCACCCCACCCTCTCACCCCTACAAAAATGGGGGCCCGTATGCCTTATACTAGACTCATTTAACCATATTCTGTATCTAGATTTTAATTTAAAAAAATAAAAATAATAATAAATAAATAAATTAATTAATTTTAAATTTTTAAAAAAACTGTCCATATTAAATATAAATAAATATATATATATCTTAAAAGTCCAACAGTTGTCATTCAGACAGATCGTCACCAGCTGCCATTAGTTTTTTTTTTGTCTTTACGTTAACCCCACCGGCCAATCGGCTCACCGCCTCCATTCTCTTTCAACCACGTGCCATATTCGCCCATCAGTTTTACGCACTCTGAAGTTCGGCAATATCCGGTAAGATCCGATCGCAGCATGTGCAAGTGCGAAAGATCGTGCCCACCTTTAATCCGAACCATCGTTTCGTGAATTAACGCCACTTTCCGGAAGCGAATCGGAATCTTCTTGTAAGGTATTCCATCCAGAATCATATCGTCGGCTGCTTTAAACCCTATAGAGAGTCCTGGGCTCATAATTAAAGGTGCCGCTAGAATGACACCCACGTTGCATACCATGGTGATCACCAACAGCACTGTCACTCGTTTCATTTCTGAAAAGAAGACAGGACAGTTATTATTAAGTAATAAAAAAGAAAAGAAAAAAAAAGTAGCCCATGTGAAGTGGCGACAGCGGGTTTCCTCTCTCAATATCTGTGTGGTCCTTAACCATATGTCCGACGCCATATAACTGTAAATAAAATGTGTTGAGTGCGTCGTTAAATAAAACATTTCCTTCCTTCCTTCCTTCCTTCCTTCCTTCCTTCCTTCATGTACCAGCTCTCAGAATCAATATTAATACTCCAGGTTTGTTTTGTTTAACGACACCACTGGAGCACATTGCTATTAATCATCGGCTATTGGATGTCAAACATTTGGTAATTCTGACTCGTAGTCATCAGAGGAAACCCGCAACATTTTGCCTAATGCAGCAAGAGATCTTTTATATGCACTTTCCCACAGACAGGAAAGCACATACCACGACCTTAATTAAGTAATAAAAAAAGTTTGTTTTGTTTAACGACACCACTAGAGCACATTGATTATTAATCATCGGCTATTGGATGTCAAACATTTGATACTTCTGACATATAGTTGCCGAGAAGAAACCCGCTACATTTTTCCCATTAGTAGTAAGGATCTTTTATATGCACCACGACACAGAAAGGATAACACATACCGCGGCCTTTGATATACCAATCGTGGTGCACTGCTGGAACGAGAAATAGCCCAGTGGGCCCACCGAACGGGGATCGATCTTAGACCAACCGCACATCAAGCGAGCGCTTTACCACTGGGCTACGTCCCGCCCCTTTCTGAAAAGAACAATTAAGTAGTATGCCATTCATATACCTCAGGAGTGAGACGTCTCCCAGTGGTAAAGCGCTCGCTTAATGCGCGATCGATCCCCGTCAGTGGGCCCATTGGGCTATTTCTCGCTGCAGCCAGTGCATCACAACTGGTGTATCAAAGACGGTGGTATGTGCCATCCTGTCTGCGGGATGGTGCATATAAAAGATCCCTTGCTGCTAATTGAAAAGAGTACCCATGAAGTGGCGACAGCGGGTTTCCTCTCTCAATATCTGTGTGGTCCTTAACCATATGTATGACGCCATATAACCGTAAATAAAATGTGTTGAGTGCGCGTCGTTAAATAAAAATATTTCCTTCCTTCATATATCTCAGGAGCATGACGTGGCATGGTGGTAAAGTGCTCGCCTGATGCGCGGTTAATCTGGGATCTATCCCCGTCAGTGAGTCAATTGAGCAATTTCTAGTCCCAGCAAGTGCACCATGACTGGTATATTAAATTAAAGACCGTGGTATGTGCTATCACGGTCTTTAATTTCTAGTCCCAGCAAGTGCACCATGACTGGTATATCAAATTAAAGACCGTGGTATGTGCTATCCTGTCTGTGGGATGGTGCAAATAAAAAAACCCAAACACTTGCTACTAATGGAAAAACGTAGCAGGTTTCCTCCAAGACTAAATGTCGAAATTACCAAATGTTTGACATCCGATATTAATTATTCAATGTGCTCTAGTGGTGTCTTTAAACAAAACAAACCTGAACTCATAAAATTTTACCAGTGGAGTATTAAAATTGATTATGAAAGCCTGTATCTGAATGTTAAAAAACACCACTGAATATTTGTAACGTCAATCAATACTTGAGACATAAAGACTTTGCAATAAATTTTATTGCAAGATTAATATGCATAAAGGATTGATTTTGTTTTCAGTATAATTATTTCCCTGTGAAATCTGAAGAGATGAAAAATCGAAAATAAAAACAAATTTGTGACTTCTAAAAGAAGCTTTAACTTATCTTCATAGTTCATATTATGACTTTTCTTCATTATTCATAGTATGGACTTTTCTTCAATATTCATAGTATGGACTTTTCTTCATTGTTCATATGACTTTTCTTCATTATTCATAGTATGGACTTTTCTTCATTATTCATAGTATGGACTTTTCTTCATTATTCATAGTATGGACTTTTCTTCATTATTCATAGTATGGACTTTTCTTCAATATTCATAGTATGGACTTTTCTTCATTGTTCATATGACTTTTCTTCATTATTCATAGTATGGACTTTTCTTCATTATTCATAGTATGGACTTTTCTTCATTATTCATAGTATGGACTTTTCTTCATTATTCATAGTATGGACTTTTCTTCATTGTTCATATGACTTTTCTTCATTATTCATAGTATGGACTTTTCTTCATTATTCATAGTATGGACCTTTCTTCATTATTCATAGTATGGACTTTTCTTCAGTATTCATAGTATGGACTTTTCTTCATTGTTCATATGACTTTTCTTCATTGTTCATAGTATGGACCTTTTTTCATTATTCATAGTATGGACTTTTCTTCATTGTTCATATTATGACTTAACCCCTTGTTTTAAGATGAGATGTGCCAGCAAAATAGCATGACTGAGTTTTTTTTGCGCTTATATGTAGACCAGGCAATTTCAACCCAAGGAACAAAATATTTTTTGCAAGGGCAAATGTTTACAATACCTAGCAAGAAATGTTTTGTATTTGTATCTGAAGTTCTCGAGTGAGTGAATGTTTAACGACACCCCAGCACGAACGAACAGATCGGCTATTGTGTGTGTAAAACATAAAGATAAGTTACAAGTCGGCGAGTGGGAGAGGTATCAGTTTTGTCATGTTGACAGCACGCCACTCTCCAGTTTAAGTGTTTCTCGAGTGTCTGGCATTGGCACGCCCCGGTGAGCTATCTCTCAAACACAACTAGTGGAATCTACAATTTATAACCAAGGCCGTACGTACGTACTTACCTACACGTGTGTCGGGATGTGGGGGTGGGGATGTGACGGTGGAGGGGTGGGAGTCTGGATGGAGGGGAAGGCAGTAAAAACAAATCAGAGAACAATAAGATTATGCCATCCGCAGCTAGACAAAAAGGAAAATTAAAATCTAAAGCGAACATTTTTGAATATTTTTTGAGGGGGAAGGGTACAGCGGACTGTTAGATATGACCTTGATAAATCTAACACACACACACACACACACACACACACACACACACACACACACACACACACCCACATATAGATAGATAGATACATACATACAAACACACACACATAGATAGATACAAACACGCACACACAGAGAGACAGAGACAGATATACACACACCACACACACACAGAGAGAGAGAGAGAGAGAGAGAGAGAGAGAGAGAGACCGACAGACAGACACACACACACACACAGAGAGACACACACACCACACACACAGAGAGAGGGGGGGGGGGGACAGACGCACACACACACACAGGTCAAAGGTCAAAAAGGCTCCGTACTATTGTAGGGGGAGGGGATTTAGCTCAGTCAGTAGTGGGAACGCTCGCCTGAGGTGCTTTGGTCACAGGATCGACCCTCATCAGTGGACCCAATCTCTTATTGTGTTTTCTTATCCCAACCATACCCCACGATTGGTATACTAAAGGCCGTAGTATGTGCTGTCCTGTCTGTGGGAGAATGCCTACAAAAAGATCCCTTGCTGCTTATGGGGGAAATCTAGCGGATTTCCTCGGAGTTCCAGCAGTGCACCACGATTGGTATATCAAAGGTCGTGGTATGTGCTATCCTGTCTGTGTCGTAGTGCATATAAAAGATCCCTTACTACTAATGGGAAAAATGTAGCGGGTTTCCTCTCGGCAACTATATGTCAGAATATTCAAATGTTTCACATCCAGTAGCCGATGATTAATACATCAATGCGCTTTAGTGGTGTCGTTAAACAAAACAAACTTTAACTGTAACCACACTATTGCACTGACAAACTAACCAACGAGACGATTTGTTGTTTATCCAGTTGCGTAAAATTAGCTTTTAAAAAATACTAAAAATTAAATGAAATGTTTAGCACAATTTACCATACCACTAGGATTTTTTTTTTTTTTTCCCATGGGCCGAAATGTTTATTTTGGTTAATTATCAAAATCCAACGTGAACAGTATTTTCCTACTGGATAGACATTTTAAAAACAAATTAATATGAGTCAGTGTTGTCTGTTTAGTAATAGTAAACAAAACAAATACAGAATTAATGACACTTCAGTGTAAACAAATTAACAAACAAAGAAGACATAAAAACAACACACACACACACACACACACACACACACACACACACACAAAAACCCTACAATAAAACAAAGAAAAAACAAACAAAAAAACTCGCATACAATCCTACTAATAACACCAAACGTCCACAAAACTAACAAAAATAAACAGACAAATAGTCAACAAATAACAAAAAAACTTTAGCGACACCACTAGAGCACATTGATTTATTAATCATCGGGCATTGGATGTCAAATATTTGGTAATTTTGACCTATTGTCTTAGAGAGGAAACCCGCCACACTTTTCCATTAGTTGCAAGGGATATATTATATGCACCGTCCCAAAGATAGGATAACACATACCACGGTCTTTGATATACCAGTCGTGGTGCACTGGATGGAAGGAGAAATAGCCTAATGGGCCCACCGACGGGGTGATTTTATTTATGAGCCTTTCGGTCCTTTTTGTCAACATTTACCCTGGACACCTATGTTAAAAGTCTAGTATTGCACTGTAAAAATGGTTTAGCTTCAGCGGGGGTGGAGGTGGACTCGTCCGAACCCTTGAACCCCCCCCCAAAAAAAAAACCCACCCACCTCCCAAACCTACGCCCCTAACCATTTGGTTATTCCCTGCCCTGACATCAATTTTGAATACACTTACCAAAGATGTGCAATGTCACTGTAAACATGTTTTACCCTCAGCGGGGCTGGGGGTGGGGTCGTTCGAACCCCTGAACCCCCCCCCCCCCCCCCCCCCCCTACGCCCCATACCATTTGGTTACTCGCTGCCCTGACGTCAGTTTTGAATACACTTACCAACGATGTGCAATGCCACTGTGCTGCAATTGCTGTTCTATTGTTCTTCCGTGTTATGGTTTGCACAGAAACCATGTCCTTTAAGTTTGAATGTTCGTAACTTTCAGCTCCAGGTCTGATAAAGTGATACCGTCTTGGCACATAGATAATAATATAAGGTTAATGTAGGCCTCCCGTTCTCCAGAGTGTCTGCCAACATGTGCGTCAAGACTTACTTCGTTTATCTCCTTAAACACTTTGTATGTTCTCACGTCATGAAACGACAAATTGGGTATCTCGGTAATATTATTTTTACGCGGGCGGAACGTAGTCTAGTCTCTGTCTCTCTATATCTCTCTCTTATCTCCTCTCTATCTTCTCTTCTCCTCTCTCTCTCGCTTTCTCTTCTCTCTCCCCCCCCCTCTCTCTCTCTCTCTCTCTCTCTCTCTCTCTCTCTCTCTCTCTCTCTCTCTCTCTCTCTCTCTCTCTCTCTCTCTCATATTCATTTGTTCTTTGCGTCTATACACTTTACGGCAATCTGATTGATCCAAAGGTGCTTACTTTTTTTCTTTCATATCTCGATGAACCACAAAAAATTAAGCCACGCCTACTTAGTAAATTAATTGTGCTTTTGTGTTATCGTTAAACTAAACAAAACTTTAACTTTAAAATACAAATACAAATGGATACTGCAGTTGTAATAATAACCGGCCTCGGTGGTGTGGTTAAGCCATCGGACATAAGGCTGGTAGGTACAGGGTTCGCAGCCCGGTACCGGATCCAACCCAGAGCGAGTCTTAACGACTCATTGGGTACGTGTAAGGCGACTACACCCTCTTCTCTGTCACTAACCACTAGCAATTAACAACTAACCCACTCTCCTGGACAGACACCCCAGATAGCTGAGGTGTGTGCCCAGGACAGCGTGCTTGAACCATAATTGGATATAAGCACGAAAATAAGTTGAAAAGAAATGTAATAATATGTAACCACCTCAGCATCATAAAGCACACTAATTAATGCACTATTTAGATACGCAAGCTTCAAGTCAACATTGATTAATCAGTAGGTTTATGGTTAAAATAACTACAAAGCAATAAAGAAAGAAAAAAAGAAAAAGAAAAACGATACTAGATGATAAAATTACATACATTTTACAATGCTTAAAGGGACAGTCCTCAGTTTACGACCATTGTAAACTGTTTCCACGACCAATAGAGCCTTTTCGATGACTTAACATACAAATTAAATACATTTTCTTATTTAGAATATCAGTGTCTGTATTTACAAGGTGTTTGTTGTTGTCTTAATGCTAGTAGTAGCCCAAACCGGATTTTACCTCCCAATATTTTCGTACGCGTACGAAAAAATATATATCACGAATTAAAGTAAAAACTAAGTGCTACAAACATTTGTATACGACCGCAAACACATTCGATATACAGACACTGGCATTCTAAACAAGAAAATGTATTTATTATGAAATAGTAGTGGCCAACAAGGCTCTGTTATCGAAAACATCTTACAATGGCTGCAAACTCAGCACAGTGCCTTTAAACACCTGCGTTTAAAAAACCAGGCTTTGGAAATTCGGCGCTATATCGTTTTTGTGAAGTCCGATGACTTCCCTTGGCCCAACTCAAAATTCCATGACTTTCTAGTATTGCAAAATGACTTTTAGCAAACTCCACGACTTTCCAGATTTTGCCCGACTCGTAGGAATACTGACAATGGTTTAACTGCCTTTGTGTTGCGGTGGTGATCTCACCTAAAGTCGTCAAAACCTTACCAGTGATTTGTTATCTCAGTGGAAAACAATCGTTCTTAGGGAGGTTAATAAACTGGTGACAATTGCGCGTTAAATGTGTGTACATCGACTTCTCGGTTATTGCCAGACACACCGATTCGGCCAGTTGTCGTGTCTTAAAGGGACAGACCCTAGTTTTTAAACACTGCAGCATATGTTTCAATATTAGAGCCGTTTATGATCACTGAAGTCAAACATTACTTATATTATATTCTTTAGATTATCTATTTCCGTAGAACCGATGTGTTTCTGGTCATCCCGTTATTTCTAATACCACAAAATGTATTTTTCATATTTTTAAAAACGTACGTACGTCTGAGAAGTAGCGGTTATTGATTCGAGTTCTGGTCTATTTTATTTTTTGAAGGATATTTCCCGGTTTTAACGTCACAAACTCTTCTTTCACTCTGTTGTAAGTTTATCCAAATGTGTTACGGGTTTGTAGATTAACTAAACTTAGTGACAATTTTTTCAAGTTGAAACTAGGATCTGCGCCTTTAACGTTTTAGAAACCAGTCTAAACACACTCACAAATTAATTTGCCATTTTTTCTTATTATTACTACATGTTACTATTATAGGGACTGTTCTGAGTTTACAGCCATTGTTTCCAAATAACACATCCTTTTCGGCTACTAAAATTATATATTAAATACCGTACATTTTCTTGTTCACAAAACCATTGTCTGTTCCAGCCAGTGCATCACGACTGGCATACCAAAAGGCCGTGATATGTACTATCCTGTCTGTAGGATGGTGCATATAAAAGATCCCTTGCTGCTAATAAAAAAGTGTAACCCATGAAGTGGCGACAGCGGGTTTCCTCTCTCAATATATGTGTGATCCTTAACCATATGTCTGACGCCATACAACCGTAAATAAAATGTGTTGAGTGTGTCGTTAAATAAAACATTTCTTTCTTTCTTTCCATTGTCTGTATATCCAGTGCGTTTGCGGTCACAGGTCAGTGTTTGCAGCAGTCATTGTCCGTTTTCTTCGTAATACAGTCACACCTCTCAAAACCGGACCCTCTGTAAACCGGAATTCCCTCAAAACCGGACGTTTTTCATGGTCCCTTTTTTTTAAAAATCAGTACAGAAATTAACCTCTCTAAACCGGATACCTCTTAAAACCGGACATTTTACTTGGGTCCAAGGGTGTCCGGTTTAGAGCGGTTTCACTGTATTTGCTTTTTAGAACATGTGTACGTACGAAGTTATATGAGGGTAAAATCTGGTTTGAACTACTACAAAACAGGGTCTCCACGAGTACACGAGCACTCTGGCGCGAGACGAGTGCAGCAAGACGCGAGTCCGTTCTCAGGACTCGAGTACCCAGGTACTGTGAAACCCCTCTAAACCGGACACACTCGGGACCAAGTGAAATGTCCGGTTTTAAAAGGTTTGACATCCAATAGCTGATGATTAATTAATCAATGTGCTCTAGTGGTATCGTTAAACAATACAAACTTCTACAAACGTTTGCCAGTTACATTATAGGGAATACAAAAGTCGAATGTGTGGAATGCAATTATTCAATGACATGATTCAGTAGCGGATCCAGGGGGGTGGGAGGTCCAGGGGTCCGGACCCCCCCCCCCCCCCCCCCCCCCCCCCCCCCCCCCCACCCCCCCCCCCCCCCCCCCTTTCAGAAATCCTGCATCCGTGCCTGTGATTTGGCAGCCACGTTCAGCGCTGGAATTAATTTTAAAGAAGGAAGGAAGGGATTGTTTTATTTAACGACGCAGTCAACACATTTTATTTACGGTTATATGGCGTCAGACATATGGTTAAGGACCACACAGATATTGAGAGAGGAAACCCGCTGTCGCCACTTCATGGGCTACTCTTTTCGATTAGCAGCGAGGGATCTTTTATATGCACCATCCCAGATACAGAACAGTACATAATATATATTGCCTTTGTTACATCAGTTGTGGAGCACTGGCTTGAATGAGAAATAGCCCAATGGGTCAACCGACAGGAATCGATCCTAGGTCGACTGCGCATCAGGCGAGCGCTGTACCACTGAGCTACGTTCCGGCCTCCGCTGGAATTAAGATGCATAATGCTATTTTACTGTATTACTTAAAGTGCCGTCATCATCATCTAGTGTAAGTGGCGGGTACTCGGGTCCGGGTCGAGTTTGTCACTCGAGTACTAGAGTCCAATATTTTAAACTTGAACATTAGACTACATTACATTTCGTGAAGTTTTCAATCATATCACACTCGTCGCGCAAGCGCAAGCGCGACTCGTGAGATATGATTGCAAACTTCGCTCGATGAGATATAAATCATATTTGACAAAAAAACATGAAATATCCTCTATATATTTGAAAGTGACTTCTAAATGTATTGTCTGTACCAACTTCATACGTATATATAGGCGTACGGTCATGCTTTCCTCTCCAGTCACATCTCTTTTTATCCCTCACAACCTTAGATACTTACCTGGGCCCCGTTCCACGAAGCGATCTTAGCCCTAAGATCAACTTAAGTGCATAGGGTAGCTATGCGCCTTAGGTAATCTTAGGGCTAAGATCGCTTCGTGGAACGTGGCCCTGGCGCCCAAAAGAACCATAGGCGTTGTAAGCGGGTCTGACTGATTTTTGCCCTAAGTAATTTAAACGAAAATGACCGAATCTGGATAACAATATTTATTCATATTAGCATTACTGCCAAACAGCTATTAGGGATTGCAAAACGAATAACTACACATTTTTACATGGATTACAACCAAATTTGTTGGTAGAATGATGGAAATAAATGGTGAAAAGGTTTCAGGCCAGCTCATTTTGACTGAATATCTCTATCTGTGTTGACCAAATTCGAGGATTTGTATCGTACGGAGACGGGCGGGCCGTAGCCCAGTGGTAAAGCGCTCGCCTAATGTGCGGTCGGTTTGGAATCGATACCCGTCAGTGGGTCCATTGGGCTATTTCTCGTTCCAGCCAGTGCATCACGACTGGTATATTAAAGGTCGTGGTATGTGCTATCCTGTCTGTGGGATGGTGCATATAGAAGATCCCTTGCTACTAATGGAAACATGTAGCGGGTTTTCTCTCTACGACTATATGTAAAATTATCAAATATTTGACATCCAATAGCCGATGATTAACAAATCAATGTGTTCTAGTGGTGTCGTTAAACAATACAGACTTAAGCTCTATTAGGCTCTTTTAAGCCACGTCGCATATTACTCGTATATATATCTTTGCATTGCATTGCGATATCGCAAAGTTGCGAGGGTTTAGGTGTGTATTTTGGTTTCGTCAGTATTTAACATTCTAAAATTCAAATATATTATTTTATATAAATAAATTAACGGTTGGGAAATTGGCTACTTCGATTGTGCTCAATGTTTATCGGTTTCTTTTGCTTTGGTCAGTAATCAACATATTGAAATTCAAACATATTATTTTTAATTAATTTACCGGATAAGAGATTTGCTATTTCGATTATCATTAGATATACTTTTAATCTAGATATGTTTGTATTCAACATATTAAAATTCAAACATAAACTTTTTAATTAATTTAGTGGCTATTCAACATATTAAAATTCAAACATATTATTTTTTTATTAATTTAGTGGCTAAGGGATTTCCTACTTTGATTAGATATACTTTTAATCTAGATATTATTCTTTATTTGGTCAGTATTCAACATATTAAAATTCAAACAAATTATTTTAAATTAATCTGGTGATTACAGAATTGGTTACATATATTATGCTCACGTTATGTTTCTTTTGGAAAGAAAGAAAGAAATGTTTTATTTAACGACGCACTCAACACATTTTTTCAATTACGGTTATATGTCGTCAGACATATGGTTAAGGACCACACAGATTTGAAGAGGAAACCCGCTGTCGCCACTACATGGGCTACTCTGTCCGATTAGCAGCAAAGGATCTTTTATTTGCGCTTCCCACAGGCAGGATAGCACAAACCATGGCCTTTGTTGAACCAGTTATGGATCACTGGTCAGTGCAAAAAAAGTAAAGTTTGTTTTATTTAACGACGCCACTAGAGCACATTGATTTTTAATCTTATCATCGGCTATTGGACGTCAAACATATGGTCATTCTGACACTGTTTTTAGAGGAAACCCGCTGTCGCCACATAGGCTACTCTTCTTTACGACAGGCAGCAAGGGATCTTTTATTTGCGCTTCCCACAGGCAGGATAGCACAAACCATGGCCTTTGTTGAACCAGTTATGGATCACTGGTCGGTGCAAGTGGTTTACACCTACCCATTGAGCCTTGCGGAGCACTCACTCAGGGTTTGGAGTCGGTATCTGGATTAAAAATCCCATGCCTCGACTGGGATCCGAACTCAGTACCTACCAGCCTGTAGACCGACGGCCTAACCACGACGCCATCGAAGCCGGTGTTTCTTTTGGAATGGTCAGTATTTAACATATTAAAATTCAAATACATTATTTTAAATTAATTTAGTGATTACAGAATTGGTTAAATATATTATGCTCTCTTTAACTTGGATGTTTCTTTTGGAATGGTGAGTATTTAACATATTAAAATTCAAACATATTATTTTAAATTAATTTAGTGGCTAAGGGAGTTCCTACTTTGATTAGAAGATATGCTTTTAATCTAGATATTCTTCTTCATTTGGTCAGTATTCAACATATTAAAGGGACATTCCTGAGTTTGCTACACGTTTTAAGATGTTACCGACTAACAAAGACTTTTTAACGATTGTAATTACATATAAAATACATTTTTCTGCATAAAATATTAGTGGCTGTATATTAAACATGTTTCTGATCGTGCTAATATTTGTACTAGGTTAAATTTCATTGTATTTCCAAAAATATCATATTTTCGTACGTACGAAATTATTTGAAGACAAAATCCAGTTTGGGCTTCTTACAAATATTAAGACGATCAGAAACACATTGAATATACAGACACTGATATTCTAAACAAGAAAATATATTTAATGTGTAAGTTTAATCGTAGAAATATGTTATTAGTCGGAAACATCTTTCAATGCAGCAAACTCAGGAATGTCCCTTTAAAATTCAAACAAATTATTTTAATTAATTTAGTGGCCAAGGGATTTCCTACTTTGACTAAATATACTTTTAACCTAGATAGTATTTTTCATTGGGTCAGGGGCGGGACGAAGCCCAGTGGTACAGCGCTCGCTCGATGCGCGGTCGGTCAGGGATCGATCCCCGTCGGTCAGGGATCGATCCCCGTCGGTGGGCTATTTCTCGTTCCAGCCAGTGCACCACGACTGGTATATCAAAGGCCGTGGTATGTACTACCCTGTCTGTAGGATGGTGCATATAAAAGATCCCTAGCTGCTAATCGAAAAGAGTAGCCCATGAAGTGGCGACAGCGTGTTTCCTCTCTCATTATCTGTGTGGTCCTTAACCATATGTTTGACGCCAGATATCCAAACATAAAATGTGTTGAGTGCGTCGTTAAATAAACCATTTCTTTCTTTCATTTGGTCGGTACTCAACATATTAAAATTTAAACATGTATTTACAAATTAATCTAGTGACTGAGGAAATACCTATTTAGATTATGCTGACTTTTAACTTCGATTTTAACTTTTTAATTTCTTTTAGTTTAGTTAGTATTCAACAGTAAACTTTTAACCTAGATGGGTTTTTTTTTTTCATTTGGTCACTATTTTTATTTTAAATTAATTTAGTGGTTAAGAGATTTGTTTCTTCGATAGATATACTTTTAACCCAGATATGTTTCCTCATTTGGTCAGTATATTTTGACATATTAAAATTTAAATATATTATTCTAAATTAATCTAGTGAATGAGTAAATGGCTGTTTCGATTATGTTCACTTTTAACTTGGTTTCTTTTGGTTTAGTTAGCATTCAACAGTAAACTTTTAACCTAAATTATTTTTGTTTTGTTGTTGTCAGTATTCAACATATTAAAATTATATATCATTTTAAATTAATTTAGAGGCTAAGGGATTTCCTACTTTGATTTGGTAAACTTTTAACCTACATGTTATTCTTCATTTGGTTAGTATCCAACATATTAAAATTTAAACATATTATTTTAAATTAATCTAATGGCTGAGGAATTGACTTCATCGATTATGCTTACTGTCAGCATAAATGTGTAATTTGGTTTGGTTAGTATTCAACATATTAAAATTCAAACATATTCTTTTAAATTAATTTAGTGGTCAAGGGATTTCCTACTTTGACTAGATATACTTATTCTTTGTTTGGTCAGTTCTCAACATATTTAAAGTTAAACATATATTTACAAATTAATCTAGTGACTGAGGAAATGGCTAATTCGATTTTGCTCACTTTTAACCAAGATATTTCTTTTGGTTTAGCTAGTATTCAATATTAAAGGCATACTGTCACAGATTTAAGGACCTTATTTCTCTTTGAATGAATAATAAATAAACATTACATTAATTTTTGCATCACTTTAACTACATCATGATGGAGTAAAATCCATGTCAAACCTATCAGCATAGTTATTTTTTCAATTATGGACCATTGCCATAATTCAATTATTTTTTTTTACAAAATATCATTAATAAGTGGAATATGGTGGTTACGTAGATGGTTGAATAAAGTACGTTTAGGGACAAATCAATTTTTTTGTTTAAAGTAATACTTCGTTAGGCCATGAAACAGGTCAGTGGTCTGTGACAGTATGCCTTTAACCTTTTAACCAAGATATTTCTTTTGGTTTAGTTAGTATTCAATATTAATCTTTTATCCGAGATCTTACTTTTGATTTTGTTCATTATATTAAAATTTAAAAAGAATTGAAACTAAATTTAAATATATGTCATTCCTTCATTCCTTACCTTGGGAGGGGAGGATGGGGGGGGGGGGGGGGGGGGGGGGGGGGAGTCTAGCTTAAAAGGTAGAACGCTTTTCTGAAATGTTTTGGTGGCAGGATCGAACCTACTCGGTGGAACTCCGTCCCAGCCAGTGCTTCACGACTGGTAGATCATAGGAAGTGGTATGTGTTATCATGTTGGAACGTGCATATAAAAGACCCCTCGCTGCTAATAGAGACATGTAGCGGTTTTCCTCTGAAGACCTGGCCTGGTGCTCATAAAACTTTTAGAGTCTGGACTGGAGACTCTCAAAGAGTCTGAGACATTAATGCCATGACAACGCAATACAAATTGGGGCGAGACGTAGCCCAGTGGTAAAGCGCTCGCTTGATGCGCGGTCGGTTTGGGATCGATCCCCGCCAGTGGGCCCATTGGGCTATTTCTCGCTCCAGCCAGTGCACCACGACTGGTACATCAAAGGCTGTGGTATATGCTATCCTGTCTATAGCATGGTGCATATAAAAGATCTCTTGCTGCTAATCGAAAAGAGTAGCCCATGAAGTGGCAACAACGAGTTTTCTGTTTCAATATCTGTGTGGTTCTTAACCATATGTCCGACGCCATATAACCGTAAATAAAATGTGTTGAGGGCGTCGTTAAATAAAACATTTCTTTCCTTCATTGCCATACAAACTGTATGCGTGTGACGTCATTTGAGATCGAGTCTCGACTCTTAAAAGTTTTATAAGCACGGGCCCAGAAGTTGAAATTACCAAACGTTTGACATCCAATGACCGATGCTTAGTAAAACCAATGTGCTCTAGTGGTGTCGTTAAACAAAACAAACTTCAACTTTTCCCTTACCTTTGATGAGCGTCTGGAGGAGGGAGACAAACTAGACTGGTTTCGTGCAAAACAGACGCTTAGTTTTTAAAGAGTTTCTCGGTAATTCCACTGTTTGGCTGCTGGTGATTTCGTACTCCGCAGACCTTTTGCAAACACGTGTCATGAGAAAAATGAGTGCATGCTTCAGGATCGTGATATGCATTCTTGAGCGGTTAAACTGTTTTTCTTGTTAGTTGTCAAAGCTTTTGTCAAGTATTTGTAACCAGAGATAACCCTATTTGTCCGGGCTCTGTAGACAGAATTATTAAATATGGCTTGGCTTGGGTTTCCGTTTCGGAGCCGTTTGTTCGGAAGGGAGTGTTGTGTGTTTAGCCTCAGAATTCAAGGTGAGAAAAGGCTTTTTAATTATGGGTGGATGAAGAATTCGAGTTGTTATGCATAGCTCCCAAGTGGTGATTCACCGAGCGCTATTCAATCATGCAACAATATGTAGGTACTTAATTAAGTAAGGTGATACTCGACAAAAGTCACAGCCTGTACTGGTTGCTTTGTATAATATATCTTAAGAGTGGGCTACAAATGTGCTTCAGCACTCGACTGGCGCGTAATCTAATTCATTCATCACAACCTATTTTCGTGCTTATATCCAATCAAGGTTCAAGCACACTGTCCTGGGCGCACACTTCAGCTATCTGGGCTGTCTGTCCCAAGGCCGTAGCTATTATGTGGGATTTTTTTTTTTTTTTTTTTTTTTTTTTTTTTTTTGGGGTGGGTGGGTGGGCAACTGAATAGTTAATAGTCTAAAACTCCTTAAACGATTAAGAAGAGAATTTTCTTTAAATTTCTATAATTGTTTTCCGGATTTTGTTTTTGCCCCCCCCCCCCCCCCCCCCCCCTGCTAGCTACGGCCCTGTGTCCAGGACAGTGGGTTAGTTGTTAGTGGTTAGTGAGAGAGAAGAGGGGTGTAGTGGTCTTACACCTTACCCATTGAATTGTTAAAACTCGCTCTGGGTAGGAGCCGGTATACCGAGCTGCGAACCCAGTACCTACCAGCCTGATGTCCGATGACTTAACCACTGCGCCACCGAGGCCGGTTTTCAACTTGCACTCTACGTCTGGTACATATTAAAGGCGGACCTCGATGTAAAAACAAACTCAGGGGAGTGATTAATTGCTCCCCGACTTTGATTATTGAGAAAGAAAGAAAGAAAGAAATGTTTTATTTAACGACGCACTCAACACATTTTATTTACGGTTATATGGCGTCAGACATATGGTTAAGGACCACAGAGATTTTGAGAGGAAACCCGCTGTCGCCACTACATGAGCTACTCTTTCCGATTAGCAGCAAGGGATCTTTTATTTGTGCTTCCCACAGGCAGGATAGCACAAACCATGACCTTTGTTGAACTAGTTATGGATTACTGGTCGGTATATAAGTGGTTTACACCTACCCATTGAGCCTTGCGGAGCACTCACTCAGGGTTTGGAGTCGGTATCTGGATTAAAAATCCCATGCCTCGACTGGGATCCGAACCCAGTACCTACCAGCCTGTAGACCAATGACCTACCACGACGCCACCGAGGCCGGTCCCCCCTGGTAGAATGCTCTATATGGTTTAATATCCTAAATGACTCAATAATCAAACCGGTGGGAAGCACAAATAAAAGATCCCTTGCTGCTAATCGGAAAGAGTAGTTCATGTAGTGGCGACAGCGGGTTTCCTCTCAAAATCTGTATGGTCCTTAACCATATGTCTGACGCCATATAACCGTAAATAAAATGTGTTGAGTGCGTCGTTAAATAAAACATTTCTTTCTTTTTTCTACCAGGGGAGCTAAAAATACTCTTATGGAACTGAAATAGTCTCAGGGGAGTTGATGGGGGAGTGAGAGTGATAGCTCCCCTTAAACGACGAGGTCTGCAAAGGTCATGTAAAAATGGAAGGAAGCGTCCGACGCCATATAACCGTAAATAAAACGTGCTGAGTGCGTCGTTAAATAAAACTTTTCCTTTCTTCTTCCTCTAACCGTCAGAAACCAGTCTATGTAAATTCAGCGCAATCGCAAACGGTAGTCAAAGATTCCAGCTCTAATACAACAACAGTCCTATGTTTGACGTTAAATACCTTTACATCGATCATTTTCGAGTTCCCTGACAACACATTTCACATAGTAACCACTAATACACTACAGGAAAAGTAAAGTTTGTGCTTATTTAACGACGCCACTAGAGCACATTGATTTTTTTATCTTATCATCGGCTATTGGACGTCAAACATATGGTCATTCTGACACTGTTTTTTTTTATTAGAGGAAACCCACTGTCGCCACATAGGCTACTCTTTTACGACAGGCAGCAAGGGATATTTTATTTGCGCTTTCCACAGACAGGATAGCACAAACCGTGGCCTTTGTTGAACCAGTTATGGATCACTGGTCGGTGCAAGTAGTGTACACCTACCCATTGAGCCTTGCGGAACACTCACTCAGGGTTTGGAGTCGGTATCTGGATTACAAATCCCATGCCTCAACTAGGATCCGAACCCAGTATCTACCAGCCTGTAGACCGATGACCTAACCACGACGTCACCAAGCCCGGTACACTATAGAAAGAAACCCGTCAGCAACTACGTATTTAACCGGAACATTATTGAAAGCGGGTGCTGTAGTGTTTGTATCCCCCTTGACCCTCACTTCGATCTCCCATTGCTTCGTAAAGGAATTTAGGCCGCAACATAATATTTACTTTTATTCTGTAGTGCATTCCACCCACTCCTGACGTGACAATATCTGAGTTAAAACTAAACCAATACTAAAGGTCGTCAGATACAAGGAATACACCAACAGCTCACTTGGAATACACGAACATTTATCTCTGGAAATGGAGATGTTATGACGAAGTAAGAATTCGGAATCAGCCAGACTTATTCTACAAAGTGTTCAAGGGTGATGCCACCAAATCAAATTCCATTGACTACAATAGTAACCTATTATTTTGCTAAAACTGCTATATACATGTAAACGCAGCGTTTCAATAAATATATATAGAGAGATTATTATACGAGCTTGTGTGTCGTACTGGTTTTACGAAACGAGTGTCAGGATTATTGTATTACCTGATCGAGAGCGAGGGAAATACATAAATCCTTACACGAGTTTCTTAAAATCAGTACAACTCGTACGCGAGTGTAATAATTTATTTATTATCCAAATTATCAAAAATATTGTTTTTATGAATAATAAGCTAGGACCATGTCAAAACTTTTGAAACGTAACTAAAAAGAGATGACAAATCGACGTCATTTTCCGAAACGACGTCAGTTGTTTATAAGAGTTTACACCGAGGAAGTTATGACGTCGCTTCACTAAATTACGTCATTCGTGGTGCACGTCAAATCATTATGACACACGTGGGTCATACTGATTATATTTCCTTGAATATCTTGAACTATGTGGATAATAAAATTATTTATTACATACCTATTCAATCTTATTATAGTGATAAAGACATTTTGAAACCGTGTAATAAATTTATTTTGTATCGCACATATGTGCAATATGGACCGGGACTTTTAAATGGGGAATTCCCTTTTTTTCTTTTACTGCAGTTAGCGCCTTTTATTTATATATGATTTACAAATGATGTCACATCGTATTTGAAACATTACACAAGGCTGCCGCAGAGTATGATTCTTAACGTTGAGTAAATCCATGAAAGGAGTTTTGATCGTAAATTTAACAAAGTGCTGTTATGACGTTAAATTAAAAACCGTTTTTGTAAAACATAAGAGAAGGTATGTAATAAATACAGAACTTCACACACGTTGTTTTCGCTTCCTATTTATTGCACTCGTTTATTTTGCAAAAGAACATACCACTCGACCGCTAAGCGGTCTCGTGGTATATATTCTTGAGCAAAATAAACTCGTGCATTACCTTTCGACCGACCGTTCAAAATTGCGCCAAATTCCCTCAATCAAAATTGCGCACCGTTTTCTCTTTGGCATTTAACTGCTCCATTCAAATTCCATAGCACCACCACCACCACCCCCATCCGCCTGCTACCGATTTGATCGGGCTGCTGGTGCTCCCTTGCACCTGCCAGTGCAGGCGGTCCCTCCTCTCCCCTCCCCCCACCTTTCCTGTCATGGACGACAGGCGTGCGCTACAACAGCTTGTTCTGAATGTGCACGTAAAACCCTATGACATGACATGACATAAACTCGTGCAATAAATAGGAAGCGAAAACAACGTGTGTTAAGTTCTGTATATTTATTATCCACATAGCTCAAGATATTCATGGAAATATAACCAGTGTGACCCACGTATGCATAATGATTTCTCGTACACAAAGAATGACGTAATTTTGTGAAACGACGTCATAACTTAAAGCGGCTTCCTCAGTGAAAACGCTTATCAAAATGACGTTATTTCTGAAAATGACGTCATTTCGTAGTCTCTTTTTAGTTAGGTTTGAAACGTTTTGACATGTCCCTAGCTTGTTCTTCGTGAAGTAATATTTTGAATAATGTGGATAATAAATAAATTATTACACTCGCGTATGAATCGTACTGATTTTACGAAACTCGTGTCAGGATTTATGTATTACCCTAGCTCTCGCCCGGGTAATAAAATAATCCTGAAACTCGTTTCGTAAAATCAGTACGACACACAAGCTCGTATAATAATCTCTATATACACCATGGATATAAAGGGTATCACTCATTCAAATCAAAATTTGTTTTGGGCTGGGGGCGGGACGTTACCCAGTGGTAAAGCGGTCGCCTGATGCGCGGTCGGTCTAGGATAGATCCCCGCCAGTGGGCCCATTGGGCTATTTCTCGTTCCAGCCAATGCACCACAACTGCAGGGTTTTTGCCAGAGGGCAAAACGGGTATGGCGCCATACCCAAATATTTTTGCAGATTTATTTTTAAAGTTAACATTTTGACAAAATTAATGACTCTTTTATCATTACTGTATGGTTTTCTTAACCCTAACCGTAACTCTAAACGTAACCCATTTTCTTTCTGGGAGAGCCCCCCCCCCCCCCCCCCCCCCCCCCCCCCCCATACCCACTGTTGATGGTGGTTGCATTCAATTCCATAGCGCCATACCCCAAACATTATTTCTGGCAGAAACACTGAACTGGTATATCAAAGGCTGTGTTATGTGCTATCCTTGCTACTAATGGAAACATGTAGCGGATTTCCTAAGACTATATGTCAGAATTACCACGTTTGATTGGCGTTAATTAATAAATCAATGTCTCTAGTGGTATCGTTAAACAACAGACTTTCAAGCACAACAGTAGATGGTACACTGATATTAGTTCAAACTGAACCATAAAACCTTACTGGCCACGTGAAACAATGAATATATGACAACAATAACAGGACTGGCATAGTTTTACATGTTTCGATTAGTAGCAAGGGTCATTTTGCATGTATTTTCCTACATACAAGACAGCATATACCATGGTCTTTGACAGTCATAGGGCACTGGTGGGGATGAAAAAAAAACAATCTGAGAAAAAAAAAAGGAAGGAAATGTTTCAACGACGCACTCAACACATTTCATTTATGGATATATGGCGTCAGACCACACATATTGAGAGAGAAAACCCACTGTCGCCACTTCATTGGCTATTTTCGATTAGCAGCAAGGGATCTTGTATATGCACTATCCCATAGACAGGATAGCACACACCACGACCGTTGATGCGTGTCATGGTGCACTGGCTGGAGCGAGAAATAGCCCAATGGGCATCAAGCGAACGCTTTACCACTGGGTTACGTCTCGCCCAAATAAATCAGAGAATGGGTCCACATAAACATTCTTAAAAGGTCCCGTTTTATTTATGACACCTCTGGAGCACATACACTAATTTGTAACTATGTACTGAATCTCTAACATTTAATAACAGTTACAAGTTGGTTTTATTTGATTAATAATCGGCTATTGGATGTCAAACAATTGGTAATTTTGACATAGTCTTAGAGGAAATCCACATTTTTCCATTAGTAGCAAGGGATCTTTTATAATATGCACTTTCTCAGACAGGACAGTGCGTACCATGGACTTTAACATACCAGTCGTGATGTACTGGTTGGAACAGGAAAAAAAATCGACCAGAGAAAGGGTCCATTGAGGTGATTTAATCGTACGATGCAAGCACCTCAAGTAAGCGCTATACCGAGTAAGCTAGATCAGTCTTCAGAAGAAGAAGAAATGTTTTATTTAACGACGCACTCAACACATTTTATTTACGGTTATATAGCGTTGGACTTATGGTTAAGGATCACACAGATATTGAGAGAGAAAACTCGCTATCGCCACTTTATGGGCTACTCTTTTCGATTAGTAGCAAGGGATCTTTTACATGCACCATCCCGCAGATAGGATAGTACATACCACGGCCTTTGTTACACCAGTTGTGGAGCACTGGCTGGAACGGATCAGTCTTCAAAGGTAACTCAATACATTTTTTTCACTAACAGCAATGAACGGATATTTTATATATGCAATTTCCAACAGACATGACAACACATACCAGTCTTTCAGGTCCTGGTTGGGACGGGAGAAAAAGAAAACAAATTGATCCGTCGTTGGGAAACGTCTAGGAAAGTATGGTAAGCTAAATGTTTAAAAAAAATAAAAATAAAAATTTCAAAGAAAAAACGCAACGAACATCATTCAAACAGTGTCTTATTGTATTAAATTTATTGCATTAGTATTAAACGTGAAATACATCAACATAAACCATAAAATCTTCATTAAATCAACAAAAAGTCTTTGGCAACTGAAAAAAAGAAAGATGTTAATAAAACAAAATATTCTGATAAAGCTAGGAGTGGACTAGCAGACGCCTGGGTCAGGTGCCGAGGATTTGAGAGGTCGAACACCCCTCTCTCTCGATGAAGCACATTTTCTACTTCTTTTTTTTCAAATTAATTTTCCAGAGGATCGCAACTCGCTTGGACGTATAGGCTCCCATTTTTGTAGGGGGGAGCGGGGTGGAGAGAGGGGGGGGGGGGGAGAGAGGGGGAATCAGACTGATTTTTGCCCGAATTACATGAAATTACCCGAATCTGGATTATAAAATATATTCATATTATAATTATTACGAAACGGCTATGTACGATTGCAAACAAATGTGGATTTTTACATGGATTACAACTAATATTGCGGGTAGAATGATATTGATTGGGAATACTTGGTAAAAAGGCTTCAGGACTACCCAATTTGCACATTTTTGGGGTAACTCGAAACCCCCTAGAATCGTCCCTCGCCACGGTCTAGACCCCCCATAATTAATTTCCTACTCACGCACCTGGACGTATTCTCACATAATAAACAAATTATGGCTAGAAGGCGCTTGGACTGGAAGTGGACATGACTAAACACCGGGTAACTTGCACATAACTCTCTGACGACGTCGGAGACTGTCCACAACAAACATGCTTGAACAGTTTATATGATGAAAACATCAAAAAAAAGAGGGGAAAAAAAAAGAAAAAAAGAGAGGAGCAGTTGGCACCGCGAGTGCATGGTGGATTCGGAGAACAGGAGTCATATTTCGTAAACAACTTAAGTCCTAAAAATACCAGTCTTAAGTTCCAGAAACATACTTAGCTATGTATGTTTCGGAAGCATACTTAGCTATGTCAGTTTTAGAAATATACTTAGCTATGTCAGTTTCGGAAGCATACTTAGCTATGTCAGTTTCAGAAACATACTTAGCTATGTTAATTTCAGAAACATACTTAGCTACATCAATTTCGGAAACATACTTAGCTATGTCAGTTTCAGAAACATACTTAGCTATGTCAGTTTCAGAAACATACTTAGCTATATCAATTTCAGAAACATACTTAGCTACATCAATTTCGGAAACATACTTAGCTATGTCAGTTTCAGAAACATACTTAGCTATGTCAATTTTAGAAACATACTTAGCTATATCAATTTCAGAAACATACTTAGCTGTGTCAGTTTTAGAGAATAACTAACAAGCTACGAGGTATTATGAATTATCTGTCCCGAGTGAATGAATGTTGTAAACCTGAGCCTTTTGCAAATTTATGGGTAAATATCCATAACTGAATTATAAGAAAACAATAAAAGTGCAATTAAGCAAGATATTTACAAGTAAAATATGAAAGTAAAGTTTGTTTTGTTTAACGACACCACTAGAGAACATTGACGAATTAATCATCAGCTATTGGATGTCAAACATTTGGTAATTCTTAAGATTGATTCATAGATAGAAACATATTTCATTTCAACTTATTTTCGTGCTTATATCCAATTAAGGTTCAAGCACGCTGTCCTGGGCACACACCTCAGCTATCTGTCCAGGGCAGTGGGTTAGTGATAGAGAAGAGGGTGTAGTGGCTTTACACCTACCAACCGAGTTGTTCAATCTCGCTCTGGATGGGAGCCGGTACCGGGATGCGAACCCAGTACCTACCAGCCTTGTGTCCGATGGTTTCATTATCGGATATGAATTGACAAGTTAAGAAAAGTTAAGAGAAACACAATATGGCCAACAATTCACATGACCCCTACCGATATCACACTTGAACTGTTTTTGCAAGGCATATACAAGACGGACGTCTGAATAAAAGTCAATATTAAAATTAAAAGTTTATTTTGCTTAACGACACCACTAGAGCACATTGATTTAAAAAAAAATCAATATTAATGAATACTTAGGTAGGGTTTTTTTTTGTTTTTTTGGTTTAACAACACCACTAGAGCACATTGATTAATTAAACATTGGCTATTGGATGTCAAACATTTGGTAATTCTGACTAGTAGTCAACAGGGGAAACCCGCTACATTCTTGCTAATGCAGCAAGGGATCTTTTATATTAACTTTCCCACAGACAGGAAAGAACATACCACGGCCTTTGTCCAGTTGTGATGCACTGGTTGGATTGTTTTGCTTAACGACACCACTAGAGCACACTGATTTAAAAACAAAATCAATATTAATTAATATTTAGTTGGATTTTTTGTTTTGTTTTGTTTAACAACACCACTAGAGCACATTGATTAATTAAACATTGGGTATTGGATGTCAAACACGTGGTAATTCTGACTCGTAGTCAATGCAGTAAGGGATCTTTTATATGCACTTTCCCACAGACAGGAAAGCACATACCATGACCTTTGACCAGCTGTGGTGCACTGATGGTTGGATATTAATGAATATAGGCATTTTCGATCGGTTTCTCATATTTAAAATATTTAAACAATCTATATACCTATTGGTATTGACACATCATATATAACTATCTTGATTTATATTAGATCTAGGTAATCTGCAGTATCCTATTAGTAGGACCTTTTCTCCTCATTCTGAGCAAGTTTTCATTCGTCCAAATGGATGGAATATAAATTTGCATAGATATTGCACACACATAGCATCAATATGTAGACCCAATTGCTGGGGGGGGGGGGGGGAGGAGAGACGGGGGGGGGGATCCAGGATTTTTTTTAAAGGGGGTCACAAACTTCTAAAAGGTTTGAGTTTCCTGAAGGCAAATGAGCAGAGTTCCTAAAGGGCAGCAATATGTAAAGGGGTTCAAAGGTATGCTCCTCATAAATTAAAAAAAAATCAAGATGCCAAAACACTTGTTTTTAAGGGAGATTTAAGGGACATTTCTACATATTTTCGTGCATATATCCAATTAACATTCAAGCACGCTGGCCTGGGTACACACCTCAGCTATCTGTCCAGGACAGTGGATTAGTTGTTAAGTTGGTTAATGGTTAGTGAGAGAGAAGAGGGTGTAGTGGCCTGACCACCTACCCATTGTGCCCTTAAGAACTCGCTCTGGGTTGAAGCCGGTACCGGGCTGCGAACCCTGTACCTACCAGCCTGTAGTCCGATGGCATAACCACTGCACCACTGAGGCCAATATACATGTAGAATAATAAATGGTGTAAAGTACCAATATGTTTAATGTTACATGGTAACACTAATATATATATATATATATATATACACAAATAATTCAGTTTATACTATAAACACATAAATACAGGGATTATCAACTAAGGGTAGACTTTCTCTGTTAAAAAACACAAACATTCTGTGAGTACTGCTAAACCAATACATGTCCCATACCGGGTCTAACATATTTTTCTATCTCCCAACTTCAAGGGACATAACTCTGTGAACAATGAGTAAATCGCCCTGAAAGTCAAACTTGAACTGTAACGGGACACAAAAAAGCTATACATAAAATTTCAGCTCGCTATCTATAAGCATAGCGAGTCTATGCAACATAGGGACAAACAGACAGAAAGACAGATGTACAGACAGACAGATGTACAGACAAACAGACAGAAGGATGGTTACAAAACCTAGTCCCATCTGGTTGGACTGGGAACTAACAGCTACTTGTTTCCAGGGCTTGAAATTGGAGATTAGGTCCGGCAAGCTATGAATTCTACCAGCCCGAATCAAAATCTGCCGGACCAAACATGTTTCACTCAAAACTAATATAAACATAAAATAATTGCCAGCAGGACAGTGAAAAAAAAGAAAAAAAGGAAAAAGATGTTGACTGGCAAAAACTGGTTGGGATGACACTATTTCGACCCCTGATTTCAAATACAGTGAAACTTCCCAAAACCAGACCCTTTGTAAACCGGAATTCCCTAAAAAAGAAAGAAAAAAAAAGCAGAAAAAAAAAGCAGAAAAAAAAAGCCGGACATTTTTCATGGTCCCTTTTTCGAAATCCATACATAGCTTAACCTCTCTAAACCAGATAGATACCTGTTAAAACCAGACATTTTACTTGGTTTGAGGGTGTCCGGTTTAGAGGGGGTTTCACTGTATATGGAATACCAATTATTGAGTGTGGACTTCCTCTCTTTAGAAGTAACTGCATATTGAAACAGTAATCAAAGTAACAGGTGAATACATCTGGTGCAAATTACATTCACGACAACCAATCAAAATTATCATCTCGTGACCTTTATTCGAGATGCATACAAAAGACATGGAGAAAACTTGGAGTGACCGGGACAGGAAGTGGTGTGCAGTTGAAGAATGTTAAGCCATCCCATTGGTTGTTGGGATGTTCGAACCAGACTACTATCCTTAGGGGAAAATGCATTTGTTTGAGGACAGGTGATGTTGAAAAGAAATATTATTATTGTGATCATTTTCATTATTGTAACATAGAAAGTCCAGTCAATTGGAATGAATGAATGAATGAATGAATGAATGTTTATCGACACCACAGCACGAGAAATATATCGGCTATTGGGCGTCAAACTCCAATCAATCGGTGTAATCACTGTATTACACAACAAGGTGCAGATCCAGGGCATTTTGAGGGGGTCCCCCTCCCCACTTTAAAATGCATTCACCGTTAATATACAAGTTCCATTCAAGTAGTTACATATAGAAACCCATCTCCTCCCCCCACCACCACCTACAGATATTCCTGGATCAAATTTTGTTTGCCACTTAAAAGTGCATTCACCATTAATATACAATAGTAATATAGTTACATGTAGACCTCCTCTCCCCCAACCTGCCCCCATATGCAATCATTCCTAGATCGGCACCTGAATTATGTATGGTAAAGTACAAAACTGTTACACACCATTAATCATTACACCTATTTATATATATATATCTATATATATGTGCTTACTGAGTGCAAAGGTCTCATTTGTGGAGTAAAAACGCAATGAAAAGTGCATCTGAATGTATTTTAATCAAAATTATAAAATTAATTTTTTTATTTATTTTTAAAATAAAATTTAAAGATTTTTTTTCATCTGAAAGTCATTATCAATATACTATAAATCATAAAATTAACGCGAGCAAGATATATTTTAGTGTGTAACCTGTCCCAACCCAATAATATCATGTTACATATATTTTCATGATTTGCAGTTCTTCTATCTGAAAAGTGTTCTCGGAATCCACATAATTTTTACTTTGCTTAGATCTGACAAGCTGGCTTTGTTGAATACATAGTAATACACTAATGGTATATGTAGCCTAAATACATATATTTTTATTTGTACACAAATCCCGTTAACCTTACTGAATTTTTACTGGGATTGTCATTCAAGGGAGATAACTACATGTACAATTCAATATTTAAAAAAGAAGAAGTTTGGTTTGTTTAACAACACTGCTAGAGCACATTGATTTATTAATCATCGGCTATTGGATGTCAAACATTTGGTAATTCAGTATTAGGAAAATTCATTAATCAATAATTACCTATAGCTTTTTCAACAAGTTAAGTTTGTTTTACACCATCACTAGAGCACATTGATTTATTAATCATTGGCTATTGGATCTACTTAAATATGGTCTAAATTATGCAATGTACATTATGTGCTCCACATATCTGAATATGATATATTATTATTGTATTATGACCTACCTATCTCCTTACACTTCTAATGTTACACAGTAAAACCCGTGTTTATTCAGAGAAGTCATTTCAATCCAAAGCCACATTCAGCCCGAGATTGGGAGTATCACAGCACATGTTCTCATTTAGCTGCACCGAGTGTAAATTATGACGGTCTATGAGAAAACCCTGCCAAAGTACAAAAAATAAAAATCTGGATTTTAAAAAATGTATTAAAATTAAAATTACCATAACTAGCCCAACGACTGGTGAAAAAAAAACACCTTGTCAAAAGCTGCATTTAAGTCTTATTTTGTAAATATGAATACCCTGCCCCCTCTTCCCACCCCCAGTCTAAGGGTTTTTAAGCTCTATCTCCCTCTTTAGGTGACATGTCTGATTATTACTACATTTAAGTCTTATTTTGTAAATATGAATACCCTGCCCCCTCTTCCCACCCCCAATCTAAGGCTTTTTAACCTCTATCTCCCTCTTTAGGTGACATGTCTGATTATTACTACATTTAAGTCTTATTTTGTAAATATGAATACCCTGCCCCCTCTTCCCACCCCCAATCTAAGGCTTTTTAAGCTCCATCTCCATCTTTAGGTGACAAATACATGTATGATTATTACCGACGGTAATACCGTTTTACTTATTTAAAGTAGGGCTAGTGAAATTTTTTATTCATTGCTAGTAAATTTTTAAAATCACTGATCCAAAGGCTAGTGGATTTTTTATAACAATTCCAGAAGTCCTGAACCTGTCATAACTGGACCCTCCATAAACCAGAATTCCCCCCCCCCCCCCCTCCAATAGCAGACATTTTTCAGGGTGTCATTTTAAATAAAACTACGCTTAAAACCAGACTTTTTACTTGATTCCGTGAATGTCCAGTTTAGACAGCTTCCACTCAATCTGATATTGTCAAAGTGAAACAATCATGTTTTATATCTTTCAGAATTTTCATAGCCCAAAAATAAAGATATTGTTTTGCATTATTTATTTTATTTTTAAAAAAGGGACTACAGTAAAACTCCTCTAAAACGGACACCCTCTGGACCAAGCAAAAGGTCTGGTTTCAAGAGGTATCCAGTTTAGAGAGATACTCTTCCATATTGATATTCAGAAAGGGGCTGTGAAAAATGTCCGGTTTTGAGGGAATTCCGGTTTATTGTCCGGTATTGAGAGGTTTAACTGTATTTGTGAGCTAATTATTTAAAATGACATTATCGGAGAATTCCTACTGGTGACGTTGGCCTGGTTTTCCTACAGACGGTGAACAAATATCATGGATGTGAGACCCATTAAAAAAAAAAAAACCCAGCTAACATATCAAAGTTAAAATCTCTCCTCTCAATCTTACAGGTATATCAACATTTCCAAATATAAAATACAAACATAACTACAGATTTAATGAACTCACAATCTCACCTCACCATATCATAACATCATTTACTAAAGTAAAATACAAACACAACTACAGATTTAATAAACTCACAATCTCACCTCACCATAGTTTAACATCATTTACTAATACAAATGTGACTGCTTCTTTGACAAATTTGTAATTTTTCACTATCAACATATGGCCAGCTGGTTTCATACAACTATTGTACGTTCAGCTGGTTTCATACGACTATCACTGGACAGTCAATACATTTTTATGTCATCTAGGTTAACAATTCCATATAAACATTATCAAAGAACAGGCACCATTGGGGTGTGTGTGTGTGTAGGGGGGGGGGGGATGATATATCAATTATTTATTTGAAAATTTCAGATCAAATACAATCAAATTTGATCAAATTATTTTAACACAAAATTAGCCGTGAAAGATAAAAAACACAACAAAAACAACACAACTGAGCAATTACAAACTTGAAAGACTCAAACCCAACCCATTTAGCATTTAAAGAATAAAGCATTACAAAGTTGAAAGACTCAAACCCTACCTATTTAGCATTTAAAGAATAAAGCATTACAAACTTGAAAGACTCAAACCCAACCCATTTAGCATTTAAAGAATAAAGCATTACAAACTTGAAAGACTCAAACCCTACCCATTTAGCATTTAAAGAATAAAGCATTACAAAATTGATGATTTTTAACTAAACATTTTATGCTATGATTAACCAATCTGTAAATGAAGTCGAGCTTGGCAAATATATTTAATTGTAAATTTGCAACTTAACATTCATATATTAGATTTAGTTAAAACGGCCATTTTGAGCTGATGTTTGTAAACAAACTTCCTTAACCTCTACCAATAATGCTTTTACATATAGTCTGTCCCACAGAGAACGCCTTTTTTCAGACTATGAAATTTACTATACAAGTTATTTATTTCTGAGCCGATCATTTTCGAAATTGCACACAAAAATAGGGTGGGTTTTTTTGTTCTTTCCTAAACACTTTTACTTTTCTTCTTACGTCAAACCAAACTGAAATTATTTACAATTTTTTTATTTTTTTATTTAAGACTAAAACAGAATGGATAAGGAAATTTTAAAATCTAAAGACACTAAAATACCATTTTACAGCTATTTTAGGGAGGTTACATACTTAAAATATTAATATCAATAACCAGTAATTTATTTATTTATATATCTTTTGGGGGGGGGGGGTGTTTCTCGGGGCAACTGCTTCCCTTTGCCCCCACTAGCTATGGCCCTGTTGATTATTTATATATTATGTTTAGTTAAAACAGCCATTTTGAGCTCATGTTAGTAAACGAAATCCCCTAACTTCTGCCAATAATGCTTTTACCTAGATTAATCACCGTTTATTTATTCAAGCCTGAAACAGAATGAATAATGAATCGCAGGGCTAACTCTGGGTGAGCAGGAACTTTCGCCTGATTATCAAATATAACAGAAACATACAGTTATTGTCCAACAAAATATCAATTATTACATGAAATATTTTCATCACATTAAAGTCACAGACCCTAGTTTCGACCTGTGAAAATGGACACTAAGTCTGGTTTACATAGACACCTCGAACACATCTGGACAAGGTTACAACAGAGTCTGTGACGTTGAAACGTCAGTACATGTACCCTCAGTACATGTAAGTAGGCAAGAGGTCATCTTCATAACCATTACTTCTCAGAGGTGCATTTTTAAAAATAAGATAAATTCATTTGATGGAATTAAAGACACACCAGGACTCGTGCTTATAAAAGTTTTTAAGAGTCTAGATTGAATCTCAAATGCCATCACACGCATGCTGTTTGTATGGGGTTGCCATAACGATAAAGTCTGAGTGTTGAGTTCAGATTCTAAAATGTTTTACAATGCCCAGGCATGATGATCAGAAACACTTCGAATGTATGGAAATGGATAATCTATCCAATAAAATCTAAGTAATATCTGATTTTAATTATCAAAAATGGCTCTAATATTGAAAAATATGTTTTAGTGTTAAAAAACTAGGGTCAGCCAAAATATATTAAAATTGTTTATAAAATTTGCAGTTGGTGAATCTGGCGAGTGTCTCTCACTTTAAAATAAAATTTGCCAATTATTTTTAAAATTCGCAACGGGTGAATCTGGCGAGTGTCTGTCATTTTAAAATAAAATTCACCAATTGTTTTTAAAATTTGCAGCTTAATCATCACCTCTATCAGAAAACTATCAGATCATTCCGTTTTGTAACTAAACAGCTAGATCTTCTGACAAGAGTCACAAACTTCTGCCGAGCCTGTCGATCTCCGTTACTACGAAGTCCATTTCTTGGTGAGTGGTCGCGGTGTTCGAGATGACCATCCGGAAGAAGTTGACCCACTCTCGGTCTGGCTGATAGCCAACCAGAAGCGTGCCTTGTTCCGTCATCAGCCGCTTTATCGCAGGTGCAACCTGAAAGAAAAGGAAAGGAATGTTAAAAGTTTGTTTTGTTTAATGACACCACCTGAGCACATTGATTTTATTAATCATTGTTTATTGGATAACGAGCTTTTGTTAATTCTGACACCATTTTAGTAACTGACACCATTTTAGTAACTGAGAGTTCATTCATCACAGTCCACTATAGTTCCTAATTGTGACACATGTTATGGTTCACATATTCACTTCTAGGAAATGGTGAAGAATTAAAACAATATGTATGTTTAATGGTTAGCCTTCTGGCTGTATTTTGCCCATGCTATTTTGTAATATTGTGCATCGACCTTTTGGGACATGGGTGTATAGCGCAAGAGACAGTCGGAGTGAATCGGTTAATGAACTACCTGTTCGGACCGGTACTACAGCCAGATGCAGTCATATAGCAAAAAACTGAGACGGAAATGTTCTCAATTTTGGAGTGAAAATAAATGCTTATATAAATGTATGTTCGCAATGGTGTATGTTGTTAGTGCCAACGAGAACCCGTTCTATTGGCAATCTTTGCTTGAAGTTGGGCAGTTTAACATGGGTTTCAATGGCAGATGACATCTGTGTAGTGAGACCTGACACCATTTTATTATTTTAGTAACTAACACCATTTTAGTATTTTAGTAACTGACACCCATTTCAGCATTTTAGTAACTCACACCATTTTAGCATTTTAGTAATTGATACCATTTTAGCATTTTAGTAACTGACACCATTTCAGCATTTTAGTAACTGACACCATTTTAGCAACCGACACCATTTTAGCATTTTAGTAACTGATACCATTTCAGCAACACCATTTTAGTAACTGACACCATTTTAGCATTTTAGTAACTGACACCATTTTAGCAATTGACACCATTTTAGCAATTGACACCATTTTAGTAACTGACACCATTTTAGCAATTGACACCATTTTAGTAACTGACACCATTTTAGCAATTGACACCATTTTAGCAATTGACACCATTTTAGTAACTGACACCATTTTAGCAATTGACACCATTTTAGTAACTGACACCATTTTAGTAACTGACACCATTTTAGCAATTGACACCATTTTAGTAACTGACACCATTTTAGCAATTGACACCATTTTAGCAACTGACACCATTTTAGTAACTGACACCATTTTAGTATTTGACACCATTTTAGCAATTGACACCATTTTAGCAACTGACACCATTTTAGCAATTGACACCATTTTAGTAACTGACACCATTTTAGCAACTGACACCATTTTAGCAATTGACACCATTTTAGTAACTGACACCATTTTAGTAACTGACACCATTTTAGCAATTGACACCATTTTAGTAACTGACACCATTTTAGCAATTGACACCATTTTAGTAACTGACACCATTTTAGCAACTGACACCATTTTAGTAACTGACACCATTTTAGTAACTGACACCATTTTAGTAACTGACACCATTTTAGCAATTGACACCATTTTAGTAACCGACACCATTTTAGTAACTGACACCATTTTAGCAATTGACACCATTTTAGTAACTGACACCATTTCAGCATTTTAGTAACTGACACCATTTTAGTAACTGACACCATTTTAGCATTTTAGTAACTGACACCATTTTATCATTTTAGTAACTGCCACATTTTAGCAACTAACATCATTTTAGTAGCTGACACCATTTTAGCATTTTAGTAACTAACATCATTTTTGTAACTGACACCATTTTAGCATTTTAGTAACTGACACCATTTTAGTAACTGACACCATTTCAGCATTTTAGTAACTGACACCATTTTAGTAACTGACACCATTTCAGCATTTTAGTAACTGACACCATTTTAGTAACTGACACCATTTCAGCATTTTAGTAACTGACACCATTTTATCATTTTAGTAACTGCCACATTTTAGCAACTAACATCATTTTAGTAGCTGACACCATTTTTGTAACTGACACCATTTTAGCATTTTAGCAACTGATACCATTTCAGCAACACCATTTTAGTAAATGACACCATTTTAGTAACTGACACCATTTTAGCAACTAACACCATTTTAGTATTTGACACCATTTTAGTAATGGATACATATTTTAGTAACTGACACCATTTTGAGTATTTGACACCATTTTAGTAACTGACACCATTTTAATAATGGATACATATTTTAGTAACTGACACCATTTGAGCATTTTAGTAACTGACACCATTTTAGCAACCGACACCATTTCAGCATTTTAGTAACTGACAATACGACCCGTCAGAAATGGGTGTATAAAAACAAATGGTCACCTTGGAAACCTTGTCCCACCACTCCTTGGTCTCCTTCTGACCTCGTAAACTGGGCGGTATGTACCAGAAACCAACATTGGTGCATTCGGGCTGAAAGAGAGAAAACCACGATTTACAATCTCATTTGAAATTCTGTGAAACTGTTGTTAACTGTGAAAAGATGAATAAACAGAAAAGATCTAGGACTACCATTTTCCGTATGAATATCAGATCTCGCCATTTAAAGGGACACTCCCGAGTTTGCTGCATTGTAAGATGTTTCCGACTAATCAAATATTTCTACGATTAAACTTACATATTAAATATATTTTTTTGTTTAGAATATCAGTGTCTGTATATTCAATGTGTTTCTGATCGTGTTAATATTTGTAAGAAGCCCAAACTGGATTCTGTCTTCAAATAATTTTGTACGTACGAAAACAATTTTTTTTCTAGGAAATCAAATGAAATTTAACCTACTACAAATATCAGAACGATCAGAAACATTTAATATACAGCCACTAATATTTTATGCAAAAAGATATACATGTGTATTTGATATGTAATTACAATCGTTAAAAAATCTGTTAGTCGATAACATCTTAAAAACTGCAGCAGACTCAGGAATGTCCCTTTACGGAGTTATTCCCCCCATCAGTCCCCTGAGACTAGTTTAAGGAGAGTAATTTTTAGCTTCTCTTAACATGTGAATTTATCAGTTTTGTAACATATTTTACAGTGATAGAAATAAGCAGAACTTTTTTACTAGTCCACCGGACAAATACATCTAGAAATCTATTGCCCAACATTTTCACTTGTCCACTGGACAACCACTGAGGTTCATTTTGTTTGTCCGAGCGGATTTTCACTTGTCAGGACAAACGGACAAGTGCTTATTTCAAACACTTTTTATAAATGACTCCCCATAATCTAAGTTAGGGGAGCAATTAATCACTCCACTCAATGTTTTTCACATACATGTATCAGTCTGAAATATTAAAACTATTTCTCTCAATCAAATTAAAGTTGAATACATGTCACACACAGGGCCCAACAGATGTTCATGGGGGTGTTTATATATTAATTTATTATCCCCATAGTTCAAGATATTCAGGGAAATATAACCAATATGACATCGAATAACATCATTTTGTGAAGCGATGTCATAACTTAATGCCGCTTTTCCAGTATAAACGCTTAAAACAAAATGACGTCGTTTCGTCGTCTCTTTTTAGTTATGTTTGAAACATTTTGACATGGTCCTAGCTTGTTATTCATGAAAATAATAATGTGGATAAGAAAGAAATTATTACACTTGCGTGTCAATTAATCGTACTGATTTTACGAAACTTGTGTTAAGTGTTTATCAATTGTAAGAACAAATATATTACCTTTTGCAAAACCAATCGAAACCCTTCTGTTTTTTTAAGTTTTTCTGTCAAGTACCTGAAACATAGAATAGGAAATCTTGGTTTTTTTTTTAAATATATATATAATTGGACGTCATATTTAGCAGTTCCTTTCTGAAGGTAAGATGAAACATGTAAAAGGATATTATTTCTTATAATTATTTTTAAATACATATATACTGTACACTTGTTTTCTTTTATCATTTTTTATGTGTGTGTGTGTGTATCTGTGTGTATGTGTGTGTGTGTCTGTGTGTGTATCTGTGTGTGTGTGTGTGTCTGTATGTGTGTGTGTCTGTATCTGTGTGTGTGTCTGTATGTGTGTGTGTCTGTATCTGTGTGTGTGAATGATAATTAGATGACATGTTGAAAGATGATCTCTTAAGTAACTTACTTTAACATATTGTGCCCATAATCCATGAAAAGTAAAGTGAAGCTTCGTTTTGTTTAACTACACCACTAGAGCACATAGATTAGCCAACATGTCATTAATCATCGGCTGTTGGATGTCAAACATGTGGTAATTTTGATATATATAGTCTTGAAAGAGGAAACCTGCTACATTATTCCTCTGGTAGCTACTGACCATTTATATGCACCATCCCACAGACAGGGTAGCACATACCACGGCCTTTGATATACCAGGCGAGCACTTTACTACCGGGCTACATCGTGCTCTAATAAAAGCGAGACAAAAAGGTGCAATAATCAAATGTAATTTGCACTTCCCAATAACAAGAGTCAGTCGCTTTAAATAAAAATCTCATCAAGACAGAAACCTTGCACAGTCGAATATGTTTTCGATGTCTCTGGCGAACTCGTTATCTCCCTTGGCCTTCCACATCATCCACAGTTTGAGCACGTCGACCTTGCGGCCGCACTGTATGGACTTGTCGCCTGTGTCGTAGCTCACGTCGTAGAACTTGTCCTGTTGGAACAGGTACTTCGCCTTCGCAGAATGACACTCCGCCAGCAGATTCTTAAAAAACATGAGGAAAGAACCATTTTGTAACATTTACCTTGTAGGTTGGACAACTTGTGCCCAATCCTTTTGTATATATACTCTTCAAAAAAAAGAGAGATGGGGAACCTGAAATATTAATGTTAATATCAACTATTAGACCAAACATACGTCTTGACCACAGACATCCTAGTAAAGAACGTTCAAGTCTGTTTATCAACACACCGAAACACATTCCACAGTTTTCACGTGCATCACGCAGTTGCCCCGTACGCGTGCGTGGGGTGTCATTCTCGATTTTGACAATTGCAAGGAAGGTCCATTAATCTCTGTGGAACATTATTTCTGTCAATCTTTTTCATTCTGTTGATCATACATTTGTTATTGTTTTGTTTTTAGTCATTTTTATTGTTTGAATTTGCGATTTACTGATAAAAAAAACCCCGTCAACTTTCAAATTTCACTTCTTACCCCAATCGTCCTTCAAGATCTTTGGTGGTCATAAAACCTAGTGTAATACTGAACTACCGGTTGTAATGTTTGCCCAATTAATTCACTATTATCATATAATCATTCCCCACAGCTAATATACCTTACAATTTTGTCAATTGTAAATTCTTATTAGAGTTCCCCTACTTTTTTTGGAGAGTATATATACAGTGAAGTACACTTATAATGAACATACTTAGAATGAACTACTGCATAAAACAAACTGATTGTAAAGTCCCGTTTTATCTCCCAATACATAAATAATGAATTTAATGCAAATGTGTACAACGAACTACCGCTATAACAAATTAACTATCATGGTCTCTTCCGGTTTGTTATCAGAGTACTTTACAGTATATTCAATGCATTGAAATATGTTTTCAATAAAAAAAACGTTTTGTTTTGTTTGGTTTGGGTTTGTTTGAAACACTAAAGAACACCAACAGTCCTCTACATTGTGACCGGTTTTGGTCGCATACACATGTATATTATTTATTTTAATTTTGCCACTTAAAACATTTCATACTATCTATATAAAAATACAAGTAGGCACTGTCTCGCTCCTGGATGAAAAAGTGAACACAGAGGGCTGACCAATGTATTAATAATCAGCTATTGAATGTCAAATATTTGATAATTATTACCCATATATCTTGGTACATATGAAAGTGATACGTAACACCAGAACGCCACGTGGGAACGTCAACGAAACGAGATGAGTGATATAAATTAAGATCGATTATGGGTAATAAATAAGATACTAAACTCGCTATCATTTCGTATCATGTTTATGTCCCTCGTGAAATAATTTTCATTGTCATTCGCTAAAGCTTGTGACAAATGAAAATTATTTCACTCGGGACATAAACACGATACGAAATGAAAGGTCGTTTAATATCTTATAATTCTGACATATAGCCTTCATGTTGTTTAACGACACCACTAGAGTACAATCATTAATTTATTACTCATCGGCTACTGGATGTGAAACATTTGACAACTGTGACATGTAGTCTTCAGTTTGTTTAATGACACCACTAGAGCACATTTGATTTATTAAATACTGGCTACTGAATGTCAAAACATTTGTTAATTCTGAGTCTTCAGTTGAAGTTTGATTTGTTTAATGACAACACATTGATTAATCATTGGCTATTGGATGTCAAACATTTGTTAATTCTGACACAGTGGTTTGTTTAAAGACACCACTAGAGCACACTGACTAATAGATGTTCGACATTTGGTAATTCTGACATACAGTCTTCAGTTGACGTTTACTTAATGACACAACTAGAGCACATTGATTAATTACTAAACACTGGCTATTGAATGTCAAACATTTGACAATTCTAATGGTCTTCAGTTGAAGTTTGGTTTGTTTAATGACACCACTAGAGCATGTTGATTTATTAAACACTGACTATTTGTTGTCAAACATTAGGTAATTCTGACACACTTAGAGAGAAAACCTGCTACATTTTTTTCATTAGTAGCAAGGAATCTTTTATATGCACCATTCCACATATCAAGCGAGCGCTTTACCACTGGGCTACATCCTGCCCAGTCATGAGAAATGAGAACCATTTACCTTGTGCTGTGTTAGGAAGGCACATGTTTGTAGCGGTGATCCCATCATCTTGTGCGGGTTCCACGTCAGGGAATCAGCTCTGAAACAACACAACAGGCAACCTACAGAAACAAGTCTAAATATCTTAATCATAAAAATATGCATGTAATATATTCTACACATAAAATGCAAATGCCTTTTACGAGAGTATCCGATTGTGACCAGACAAGACAATATGATTTCACTGGTTGCTATGCAAATGGCTATTCTTAAATAATGAAGAATTTTTGTTTTATTTAACAACACACTTGATCATATTTTTAAGGATGGTTATGTGGCATCAGATATATAGTTAAGGACCACAGAGGTAATTAGAGAGGAAACCCGTTGCTGCCAGGTTCTAGGCTACCCTAGCTTTCCGATTAGAATGAAGGGTCTAGCTATTGCATTTACCGTCCTGGAAGGAACAAGAAATAGCTCAATGGGCCCCCGACGGGGATCGATACCAAAACAACCACACATCAAGCATGCTCTTTACCACTGGGGTACATCCCACATCAGGTTATGTATTAATTCGCATTTCAGTGGAGAGGGGAGAGAGCAATGTATAATTTTGGAAGGCAACACACACCTCACGACACACTTCCTATGCCTATGCTACAACCTATTGCACCTCCAGAGCTTGAGCCTAACTACGTGTGTCATGAGTGAGAAAACAAAGCAGACATGGATACGTACTTTTCGATTCCTTTCATGAGGTGTTTGAGGTTCTTCGACAGCAGGCAGCCCGCGCCCCAGGCCCCGTCACAGTGGACCCAGATTCCGTGTTTCTTGCACACGGTTGCTATGGCGTCCAGCGGATCGTACGCTCCCAGAACCGTCGTGCCCGATGTCACGTTCACCATTATTGGAACCATTCCCTGTAACGCACCAGAAAACATATAGTTCAGTAGTGCGTCACGACTCAGTACACAAATTTTGGAGATCGCTAAACAATTCTAAAAATTTAAATAGTAGTTGCAACTCAATTTTCAGTTGATCACCAAGTGTGATTAAAAAAAAAAATTAATAAAAAAAAAAAAAAAAAATTATAATTAAAACAAATAAATGTTCTTGGCACACCATCATAATTATTTGACCTTTTTCGGTTATCAACAGAATACGTTTATATAAAAATGTTACTTTATTTTCATTTATTTATTTTTTAATTTAAGATAATATATGCTAATTTATTCACAATATTACAAAATAATTATAATGTTAAAAGTGTGGAAAGAAGCTGTTGCATTAGGGCCTCCATGTGTCAAAAATATTGGACTCAAGTACTCGAGGGTCAAACTCAACCTCAAACCGAGTACCCGACACATACACTAGATGATAATGAGACTAAGGAATAAAGTAAAATAGCGTTATGCATCTTAATTCCAGCGCTGAACATAGATGTCAAATCATGCCATTGTATTGCTTTTCACACATTCGACTTCTGTTTCCCTTTATGTCTCATAGCCCTATAATGTAACCGGCGGCAAGCATATGGCAAAATGATGTTTTAAAAAACATAATTACATGAGAAGGAAGGAAATGTTTTATATAACGATGCACTCAACACATTTTATTTGTGGTTATATGGGGTCAGACATATGGTTAAGGACCACACAGATATTGAGAGAGGAAACCCGCTGTCGCCACTTCATGGACTACTCTTTTCGATTAGCAGCAAGGGATGTTTTATATGCACCATCCCACAGACAGAATAGTACATACCACAGCCTTTGTTACACCAGTTGTTGAACACTGGCTGGAACGAGAAATAGCCCAGTGGGCCAACCGATGGGGATCGACCCCAGATCGACTATGCATCAAGTGAGCACTTTAATTTACCAGTGGGCTACATCTCACCCAGTACCAGACAGAACTCATTAGAATAGGTACAGCTGTGATGACATGTACTTATGAACCACTGTCACTACGTCTCACCCAGTACCAGACAGAACTCATTAGAATAAGTACAGCTGTGATGACATGTACTAATGAACCACTGTCACTACGTCTCACCCAGTACCAGACAGAACTCATTAGAATAAGTACAGCTGTGATGACATGTACTAATGAACCACTGTCACTACGTCTCACCCAGTACCAGACAGAACTCATTAGAATAAGTACAGCTGTGATGACATGTACTAATGAACCACTGTCACTACGTCTCACCCAGTACCAGACAGAACTCATTAGAATAAGTACAGCTGTGATGACATGTACTAATGAACCACTGTCACTACGTCTCACCCAGTACCAGACAGAACTCATTAGAATAAGTACAGCTGTGATGACGTGTACTTATGAACCACTGTCACTACGTCTCACCCAGTACCAGACAGAACTCATTAGAATAAGTACAGCTGTGATGACGTGTACTTATGAACCACTGTCACTACGTCTCACCCAGTACCAGACAGAACTCATTAGAATAAGTACAGCTGTGATGACGTGTACTTATGAACCACTGTCACTACGTCTCACTCAGTACCAGACAGAACTCATTAGAATAAGTACAGCTGTGATGACGTGTACTTATGAACCACTGTCACTACGTCTCACTCAGTACCAGACAGAACTCATTAGAATAAGTACAGCTGTGATGACGTGTACTTATGAACCACTGTCACTACGTCTCACTCAGTACCAGACAGAACTCATTAGAATAAGTACAGCTGTGATGACGTGTACTAATGAACCACTGTCACTACGTCTCACCCAGTACCAGACAGAACTCATTAGAATAAGTACAGCTGTGATGACGTGTACTAATGAACCACTGTCACTACGTCTCACCCAGTACCAGACAGAACTCATTAGAATAAGTACAGCTGTGATGACGTGTACTAATGAACCACTGTCACTACGTCTCACCCAGTACCAGACAGAACTCATTAGAATAAGTACAGCTGTGATGACATGTACTAATGAACCACTGTCACTACATCTCACCCAGTACCAGACAGAACTCATTAGAATACGTACAGCTGTGATGACATGTACTTATGAACCACTGTCACTACGTCTCACCCAGTACCAGACAGAACTCATTAGAATAAGTACAGCTGTGATGACATGTACTAATGAACCACTGTCACTACAGTGATTATGTCGGGTGTTCGACGACGTGGAATTAAATGAGAGTGCTCTTCCTTGTAAGAGTACTCGTGTCCTGTGAATGACCTCGAGTCTTGCTAGATTCGGCCTATGCCCGAGTAATCACGGAGACCCTAGGTAGCATACATGATGTTATGAATCTGCTTTTAGCATACTGTACAAAATAATTTTAAATTTCATGCAATTTGCGATTCGCAAAATTTATATGCACATTTAATTTTGAGGGAGACGAATGTCCCTTTAAGCATTTTAAAACTATATCTATAAGCCTCTGATCTTGAATGCCTGTTAATTGGCTGAAACCATGAAAATACTTAACGGTTGTCTGTTATTTCTTTTACTTTCATCTGGGTATGAACTCAAACAAAAAATCCACAAACTGTGTGAATCGGTGCAGATAAACGCAAAAGAAATAACAGACAACAGTGATATATCCTAGTTTTTAAATACTACAACATATTTTGCATTCTCAAAACTGTTTTTTTATCATTTAAATTAGAAGTACGTACATTTTACTATTTAGAATATTAATTCTCGTACACCTCGTGGTTCTGGTCATCCAGGATTTTGTAATACCCCAAAATGCATTTTTCATAAAACGTACATTAGTCTGAGAAGTAATGATTATCAAGACACGTTCTAGCTATTTTTAGACAGTATTTCCCCGATCAAACATCTCAGACTTTAGCTTATCATCTTTAGAACCTTACCAAAATGTGTGTTGCAAGTTTTGTAGATTAACTAAACTTAGCGTAAATTTTCACGGGCTGAAACTAGGGTCTGCACCTTTAAACAATCACTCATTAAGACAAAGTACCAATATAAAGTGAACATCACAATTGATTATCCCTGACAATGTTACTTTTATGTTCATCAGAAATTAACGAACTCACATTGCTACGGCAGGACCAATGGGATGATGTTAAATTGTAATGAATTTAACAGAAATTTTATTATATTCAGTTAAACGAACATTTTTCTGAGCTGTTTTGATCGCCTCCTCCACCTTGTCCACCTTCATTCGACCTTGGTCGTCACACTGCACTGGAATGATGCTGTTCATTCCCATACCAAGAGTGGCGGCCATCTTCTTCATAGAGTAGTGTCCCTGTAATATGATAAAATTTAAAGAGAATGAGATTAAAAACAATTAAAAAAAGGGCCTCTACCAACTGAGCTAGATGGCATCGAAATAAGTCGAGAATGGTCGTTCAGGTTACCGGGAGGTTACCACATGTAAGAAAAGTTGAGAACGGTGTTTCGTTCTCGACAAATTTCAACGTTAACAGTTTCATTTTCTAGTAAGGAATTGCATCAATGTCTGTGCACATTTGTGCAATTGCAAGCAATTATAATCATTCCACATTTAAGCAGATAAATTTACTTCTGCATTTCATTTTCTCGCATGAAAATGCACCAATGTTTGTGCGCATTTGTGCAATTGCAAGCAATTTCGGCAATCAGAGTTTAAGCAACGCCCACTAGATAAATTTACTTCCAGATTTCGTTTCTCGTACCGATGTTCACGTGCACCGATACAATTTCATAAACGTTTATAAATGCATGTGTACTAAAATAATCATCTGGCACACATGTAAGGGCGTTCAAAAATAGTAGTAACAGGAATTTATAGGTTACCAGTCTATATTTTGTGATAACCTGTAAATGGGTTACCAGACACAATGCTTATTTCGATGCCTGAGCTAGTGTATTATTTACAATTTTAATGTGTACCTACCTCCTCCGACGTAATGATGCACATCTTGGGAAGACCAGCCATGCCATCCGTCTTGACGGAAGGAAACTTCTTAAAGCGTGCCAAGTTTATCGCGTACATGTTAGAGACAGACCCACCTGAAACAGTGAAACGAGTACGTCACAACACAACTGAATGATTCACCAAAAGGAAACAATAAAGATAATGAATACCATGGAGAAAAATATTCCACCATAAAACACGAATACAAAACCAAAATCCGACCAAAAAAAATTGACTCCTAAGCCGAGCCAAAGAAAACACGTCCAGACCAGATAGCGAAGAGAAAAAGAAGGAAGTTACCGGAACTAGAGGGAGTATGCAGTAGAATTTAGGCCATCCCATTGGCTGTTCGGATATTCGGACCAGACTACTAGCCGGGGGGGGGGGGGGGGGGGGGGGGAGCACACTTGTTTTGAGGACAGGTAATGTGAAAAGAAATGTTTGTTTTCTTTAACAACACCACTAGAGCACATTTATTTTTTAATCATCGGCTATTGGATGTCAAACATTTGGTAATTTTGACATACAGAGAGGAAACCCATTACATTTTTCCATTAGCAGCAAGGGATCTTTTATATGCACAATTTCAGACAGAATAGCACATACCACGGCCTTTGATATAACATTAGTGGTGCACTGGCTGGAACGAGAAATAGCCCAATGGACCCACGGACAAGGATTAACCCTTGACAGACTGCGCATCAAGCAAGTGCTTTACCACTTTGCTATGTGCCACCCCTTGTTTTATCTCAGTGTTCCTTAATCATGTCCAATGCCATATACCCAATACAGGCCCCTGAGAATTGAACATATGTGTAGGCCTTTTATGGGTTACGCAAAAACAAATTCAGGTAACCCATTTCGTTTTTACGTAACTCGTCATGTCATAAGTTCAATGTGTGAACACAAAGAATTGGTTACGCAGTCTATACTTAAGCGAGCGACGAGCAAATGAAAATATCACTCTTGCAATTTGCATAATTAAAATGTGTTGAGTGAATAATTAAATAAAACATTTTGCTTTCTTTCAATACTCCTATCGACCTCAACAAGGCCTCACATGGACAGTGTATTGAGCAAATAATTAAATAAAACATTTTGCTTTCTTTTAATACTCCTATCAACCTCAACAAGGCCTCACCTGGACAGTGTATTGAGCGAATAATTAAATAAAACATTTTGCTTTTTTTCAATACTCCTATCGACCTCAACAAGGCCTCACCTGGACAGTGTGTTGAGCGAATAATTAAATAAAACATTTCTTTCAATACTACTATTGACCTCAACAAGGCCTCACCTGGACAGAATATCCCATCTCCATCATTGAAACCAGCCAAACGACCCATCTTGCCTAGCACCGTCTTCTCCATCAAAGTGAACACGGGCGCTACTTCAAAAGTGTACCTGAAAATAAATCATTGTTTACATATATCAAACATGCCTCCACTAAACTTTAAAAGTGTACCAGAAAATAAAACAATTGTTTACATATCAGACATGCACACACTAAACTTCAAAAGTGTACCTGAAATTAAAACAATTGTTTACATATCAGAATCCACTAAACTTCAAAAGTGTACCTGAAAATAAAACAATTGTTTACAGATCAGAATAACACACTTCCAACCACTAACGTTTAACCTTGTGACTACTGCAGGCAAGATATCTCGTCCAACGTCACGCCAGTCGACATACTGTACACTGTATATAGTACATTCCCCAATTCATATTTCCCGCCATTTTGCACACGACACTCAAAGGAAATACAGGAAATACAGGAAATAAAAAAAGGAAACACTGACACTATGCCTGCTTTAAGTTTTAATTTTTCAGTGGAAAATACCTTGCAATTTTGAGTGGTTTTCGGCAAGAATTTTCGCTTGTAAACTCTGGTGGCACGTTGCGGTAATTTTCAGGGATCGATAGCCAATTGTAACAGCTAATTTGATCATAAATTTGATCATTTTACCAAACACAAAAATCACCAAATATTGGAATATGAATCGTAGTTGTTTTTTTTTTTTAATTCTTGTCAGAAAACTACTGTTATTAGGAATAATGGACATAAATACTCAGGGGTGGATTATGCTTTAGGTATGGGGTTTCCGAAACAATATGTAAATGTTTATAATTTCATAAAGAAAGGAAACAATCATGTTTCCAGTAACATTGGGGGTTAGGGGTAGGTAGGCTGGGGTTTTTTTTCAATCGTTGTGCATGAATGAGGAGACGAGAGGGTACACACGTGGACATTAATTTAGACATGGTTCATACAGAAATTTCAAACTTAAATTTAGGGACTTTTTAGGGTCAATGTAAGTCAAATTTAGGGACAAAAATGTTGCTGTCTGCCATTTGCAATGATCTTCGAACTCAACAAAATAATTAGTGTTGGAGCAGGCCATCGGAATCAACAGAGAACTGTCCTACACATTTTTATAAACATAGGCATAAATGTCTGATTCAGTTCAGATCAGTTTAGAATATTCCATTTTATTTAGTTTGCACTGAGATTAAGACTCTTGATTAGTATTTTAGAAACGTGTTTTGTTTTAGAATGACCAATCAAGCCCTCCCCGAAAGTTACGAATGAATCCTTCTATGAACAATACCAAACATTGACGATGTTTTACGAATGAATCGTTGGTATCATGTTGGCTTCATTTACACACCAACGTTTGAGCGAGCACAGAGATTAACAAATGAAAGTAGATACTGATGTATTTTTGGCAATTTATTTAATGTTTCTGGAAGAAGAAAAATGTCTAACGATTTCAGGGCTTATATGCCCAAGTTAGGGTCTTTTGTGAACTTGTCCGTAAAACATAGCACTTTTTAGGGCTAAATGATCAAAATAGGGACTTTTTAGGGAAACTTTTCAAATTTAGGACCTTTTCAAGCATGTGCGAACCTTGTTAGGTCTATGTGGCAGGGTTGGGGTTTTTTTAGCCGGGGGGGTGGGGGTCCGTTCAACTGGAAACCCCCCATAATCCTTCACTGATACTGGACAGCCGGCCACAAATGCCCGTAAGTAAACACAACTTTTTTGATTTTTTGACCAATTTTAATCAACATTAACTGATCTAAAATATTAAAATGACTGGCTGGTGTGAATTATACTGACTGGCTGGTGTGAATTATACTGACTGGCTGGTGTGAATTATACTGACTGGCTTGTGTGAATTATACTGACTGGCTGGTGTGACTTATACTGACTGGCTGGTGTGATTCATACTGACTGGCTGGTGTGTATTATACTGACTGGCTGGTGTGTATTATACTGACTGGCTGGTGTGTATTATACTGACTGGCTGGTGTGTATTATACTGACAGGCTGGTGTGTATTATACTGACTGGTTGGTGTGTATTATACTGACTGGTTGGTGTGTATTATACTGACTGGTTGGTGTGTATTATACTGACAGGCTGGTGTATATTATACCGACAGGCTGGTGTGTATTATACTGACTGGCTGGTGTGTATTATACCGACTGGCTGGTGTGTATTATACTGACAGGCTGGTGTGTATTATACTGACTGGCTTGTGTGAATTATTTTGACTGGCTGGTGTGTATTATACTGACTAATTATTATACTGACTGACTGGCTGGTGTGAATTATACTGACTGGCTGGTATTTAGTGCATCCGTCAGCCACGCCCCTGCTAGACCGTATGTGTCGAATCCTCCATAGAGCTGGTTAAAGAAATGAGGATGACCTGGAACAAAGAGAAAGAAAGAAATTAACATCAGACACATTCATACAATTACAAACTACCCATCGTTAAAACCCAGAAGATGATGTCATAATATCAAATGGGACATCATTACGTTAAACAGGTCAAGGAAAGGATATTAGAAACTGATGTTTGTGTATTTTTAACTGAATAGCAATACTGTTTGTAATTATAAAAATTGCGTAATTTTTGGTGAATTTATTGATGTATAACCATCACAAACTTAGTATAAAATGGCTTTCCTATGCTACACAATTTGATACTATTTGCAGAGTTTCTAGATTATGGTTGCCCCACTCCCATGGCTAGTTATATCCAAAGTTGGGCTAGTAAATAACTACTATTACCATGCCCGATGGCTAGTGATTTTTGGGGAGGTCAAATGTTGCAGTTAAGTAATTTGTAAATCTGAATTTCCTGCCCCAACCCCAACCCCCCAATGTTATGGTTTTATCTCTATCTCCCTCTTTAGGTGACATATCTGATTATTATTTAGTAAAATTGTATTAACTTAAAGTAAAGTAGGGATAGTGAATTTTTAATCGTGGCTAGTAGAATTGTTAAATCATTGATCCCATGGCTAGTGGATTTTATAAAAATTCTAGAAGCCCTGCTATTTGTGACCGCTATACATCGATAAATTCACAAAAAAATGACAAACAGTTCGTGTACAGTAATTACAGTTTACTGCATGTCTATACTGTCAGTCCATTGACCGACCATTCAGTTATAAAATTCAGAACACTTAGGCCCCTGCTTATAAAACTTGCTTGCTATCTGTATGAGCAAACCTGGGGCCTAATTCACGAAACTCTCGCAACTTTGCGATCTCGCAGTGCAATCCTAAAAGACTTGCAAAGAGGATGCTTTGTTGTCTAACAGAGCCTATTAAGAGACCTTTGTGAATTAGGACCCTGGCACTTATAACCACAATCAGCAATGCGGTGGAAATTGCTGCAGTGTTTTTTTTGTTTTCTGCAGCAACCTGTTGTGTCTACAAGAATGATGTCCTTATTGTAATGCAAGAAAGAAAAATGTGTTGCGCAAAATTAAATTAAATTTGCATGAACGATGCATAAACGAAATGATCGTTCTCACAATTTTCAGAGGCCTGGGGTTAAAAGTTAAAATTCGTTTTGCTCAACGACAACACTAGAGCACATTGATTTATTAATCATCGGTTACTGGATGTCAAACTTTTGGTAATTCGACATAATAATTATAGTCTTAGAGAAGAAACCTGTTACATTTTTCCATTAGTAGAAAGGGATCTTTTATAATCACAATCCAACAGACAGGTTAGCACATACCACAGCCTTTGATAAACCAGTAGTGGTGCACTGGCTGAGAACACGAAATAGCCCAATGGGCCACTGGCAGGGATCGATAAAAATAAAAACCTGCTATATTTTTCCATTAGTAGCAAGGGATCTTCTATATACACCATCCTACAGACAGGACAGCACATACCACAGCCTTTGATAAACCAGTCATGGTGTACTGGCTGGGACGAGAAATAGCCTGATGTGTCCACTGATGGGGATCGATCCTAGAAAAACCTGCTATATTTTTCCATAAATATTAAGGGATCTTTTATATACAGTATCTCAGACAGGATAGCACATACCACGACCAATAAGCACTGGCTGGAACAAGAAATAGTTTAATGGCAGGGCTTCTAGATTATGGTAGCCCCACTCCCATGGCTAGTGACATAAAATATTGGGCTATACAACTACTAAAAACCAAAAACGTTTTCAAATGTTGCAATATACATGTAAGTCTATTTTGTAAATATGAATATTCTGCCCTCCCCCCCACCCCCTCCCAATCTAAGGCTTTTTAAGCTCCATCTCCTTCTTTAGGTGACATATCCGATTATTCCTATTAGTAAAAGTAACTTAAAGTAGGGCTAGTAAATTTTTAATCATGGCTAGTAAATTTGCTTACTCACTGATCCCATGGCTATTGGATTTTTATTTTTAAAAATTCTTGAAGCTCTGCTTGTGGGCCCACCGACAGGGGGTCGACCCCAGACTGACTGCGCATCACACCTGGGGTTATGCTTGTAAGGAAGGAAGGAAGGAAATGTTTTTATTTAACGATGCACTCAACACATTTTATTGACGGTTATATGGCATCCGACATATGGTTAAAGACCACAGAGATATTGAGGGAGGAAAGATGCTGTCGCCATTTCATGGGCTACTCTTTTCGATTAGCAGCAAGGGATCTTTTATATGCACCATCCCACAGACAGGATAGTACATACGATGGCCTTTGTTACACCAGTCGTGGAGCACTGGCTGGGATGAGAAATAGCCCAATGGGTCCACCGACAGGGATCGATCCCTAATGCTTGTAAGGAGAACCCTGATGAACTCGCCTGATTTCACACTGTATTTAATGATCTCGCGCGACAGCTTGATAAGTTCCTCGTTGGACGTCCTCTTGTGGTCGATTTCCAGATCCAACAGACTCGTCAGTTCCTGGGGGTGCTTGAAATTAACCACCTTACTGAAACCACAACAAATTTGAACAAATAATCATTAAATTTATTTCTCAATGCATTTAACCATTTACAAAAGTTCATCTGCACGTAATTCTCCAGCACTAAAATGTCAAACTTCAATTTTAAATAAGTAAATGTGACTACATCTGTGGTAAAAGAATACAGATGCGCCATAATGTTATTCACAGAAAATGTTGATTTATAGGACTGTCCTGCTGAATTTCAATGTTGCAAAATTTGGGGCACCTGTTTGTTGGAAATGTTATGAATAAGTTTAGTATTTAATATATTTTATTGAAATACAATCAAAAAGTCACAGGAATTCTACAGAATTCATTATCTCGCCTACCATAAACATATTCGGTGTCTCTGATAGCTGCATTCATAGATGTTCATCTCAATACATGTTTTAAAAATAATCAGGGCTGCAGAAAGTACTCACCCGGTCGCCAAATGTGAGTAAACATTCTGACGGACGAGTCAAAAAATGCAACTTCCAGCCTGACGGTCTACCTGTCTTTTTGACTTGGTTTGCCACATGATGCTGATCACTTACCAAATGTTCTTAATAATGTTCCATCAATATATCTCTTTATATATAATTTCAAGTGAACACACTGTATATTATAATACTGTTAATAATATATTGTTCTATAGACTGGCAGACTAGTAGAAATTGTGGCAGGCTAGTAAAATTTAGTTACTTCTGGTCCGGCGGGCTAGTTAAATATTTTCCATTTCTACACCCCTGAATAATAATAATAAAAAAATAAATAAGCCTTTAATTTTTTTTATTTAATTCTAAAATGTACAAATTATTTTTCACATGCATTGTGATGAACATCCATACATGTAGGTGCAACTACATGTATAAACCAGTTTTGATTGATATAGCACTTATAGTTTGTTAGAAATGGAATTTAAACGCGCAACATTTTAATGTTGAGCTAAAACCCAAAGTTGACACCATCACCACAACCATCAGAATAGTAATACCTATATGTTAATAAATTTTTAAAAAGCAAATGGAAATAGAAGAAAAAACCCAATTAGTGTGCTACTTTAATTTTTGTCAACACAGATCAATCTAAAATATTGAGCAATGTTGTGAACCATGAACCTTTAATGGGTTCAGTAAAAGATGTAAATTTCAGGTTTACCGTTAAATACACAATGAACTTAACAAGCATTATGAGAGTACTGCTAAAGCAATACATGTCCACTACCGAACCCAACAATTTGTTTATATCCTAAATTTAAGGGACATACCTTTGTAAAAAGTGGGTATACCACCAAGAAAGTTACATCTTGATCAGTTACAGTACATGATAAAGAAATATACAAAATTTCATCTCAATATCTTCAGGCATTACAAAACAAAAGTCAGGAAAACTAATTTTTACAGATCCTTTGTTCAAGGGCCATAACTCCGTCAAAAATTTGGTAAATTGCCATGGTCGTCAAACGTAACAGTACATGATAAAGAAATATACAAAATTTCATCTCAATATCTTCAGGCATTACAAAACAAAAGTCTCAATAACTCCGTCAAAAATTCAGGCATTACAAAAAGAAATATACAAAATTTCATCTCAATATCTTCAGTCAAAACAAGTCAGGAAAACTAATTTATACAGATCCTATGTTCAAGGGCCATAACTCCATCAAAAATTTGGTAAATTGCCATGGTCGTCAAACGTTACAGTACATGATAAAGAAATATACAAAATTTCATCTCAATATCTTCAGGCATTACAAAACAAAAGTCAGGAAAACTAATTTTTACAGATCCTATGTTCAAGGGCCATAACTCCGTCAAAAATTTGGTAAATCGCCATGGTCGTCAAACGTAACAGTACATGATAAAGAAATATACAAAATTTCATCTCAATATCTTCAGGCATTACAAAACAAGTCAGGAAAACTAATTTATACAGATCCTATGTTCAAGGGCCATAACTCCATCAAAAATTTGGTAAATCGCCATCGCCATGGTCGTCAAACGTTACAGTACATGATAAAGAAATATACAAAATTTCATCTCAATATCTTCAGGCATTACAAAACAAAAGTCAGGAAAACTAATTTATACAGATCCTATGTTCAAGGGCCATAACTCCGTCAAAAATTTGGTAAATCGCCATGGTCGTCAAACGTAACAGTACATGATAAAGAAATATACAAAATTTCATCTCAATATCTTCAGGCATTACAAAACAAAAGTCAGGAAAACTAATTTTACAGATCCTATGTTCAAGGGCCATAACTCCGTCAAAAATTTGGTAAATCGCCATGGTCGTCAAACGTAACAGTACATTATAAAGCTATACCCAAAATTTCAGCTCAATTACCTCAATATCTCAAGGAATTCTAAAACAAACATCAGAAAAACTATATGTGGGACAGACAGATGGACGGATGGACGGACAGAAGGATGGAGATGAAACCTATAGTCCCCTCCAGTTGGACCGGTAGGGGACTAATAAAATATATGACAATTAATCAAACCCAAGGTACAACACACATTTATCCAGGGCTAGCTCTGGGTCAGCAGAAAATTTTGCCAAAATATCCATCAAACGTCCACATTTTATAGATCAATACCCAGTTAATTTTATACCAAAATATCGATTATTACATAAATAAAAAACTGGCGAGTGGCGAAGCTAGCCCTGCATCTTTATGGTGAGAAATTACTATATACCTGTTTGGATTTAACGAATCCTTGACAGCGTCTTTCAAAATCATTTCAAACAGATCTCGCAGGAAACGTTCCTCCTCTGCTGGAAACCTTGCTGTTCCTAAGGGAGACAAATCCAATATGTACTTGTACGTGTATAAATAAAAGAATGAGAAAGATAAGAGAGGAAGGAAGGAACTGTTTTATTTAACGACGCACTCAACACAGTTTTATTTTACGGTTATATGGCGTCAAAGATAAGAGAGAGACAGATGGACAGAGGGAGCAAATGAATGGAGAGAGAGAGACAGAGAGAGAGAGAGAGAGAGAGAGAGAGAGAGAGAGAGCGAGAGAGTCTGAGAGAGAGAGAGAGAGAGAGAGAGAGAGAGAGAGAGAGAGAGAGAGAGAGAGAGAGAGAGAGAGAGAGAGAGAGAGAGAGAGAGAGAGAGAGAGAGAGGGGAGAGAGGGAGGGAGAGGGAGAGAGGGAGGGAAAGAGAAGGATGTCAAACATTTTATAATTCTGATATACAGTGAGTTAAATAAAAAGTTTGTTTTGTTTAACGACACCACTAGAGCACATTGAATAATTAATCAATGGCTGCTGGATGTCAATCATTTAGTAATTCTGACTCGTAGTCATCAGAGAAAACCTGCTACATTTTTGCATTATCTGCAAGAGATCTTTTATATTCATGCACTTTCCCACAGACAGGATAGCACATACCACAGTCTTTGACCAGTTGTGGTGCACTGGTTGGGATATATGGTCAGAGAAAACCCATTACATTTTTCCTTTAGCAGCAAGGGATCTTTTATATACACTTTGCTACAAACAGAACATCCATATATAGATAGATAGATATATATATACATCAGTCATGGAGCAATGGTTTGTACATTAAACAAAGTTGAAAAATGGGGTTCAATTCTACAACTGAAACACTTCATGTGAGTGACCTACCAACTAAGCTAGTTCATAGTAGATCCCATCGCTGAAATATAAGGATACACAAAGGGGGGCAGTGTAAAACAAATAGTGGTACGGCTCAAGGTTGCCAGACTCTCCTTTCAAATTCACCTGTGAAGGACATTTTCACAAATACAACAAATATAACAATTTGTTTTTTTAAAGTAGTAAGGTCATTGCTGTACCATCTGCGCCGGATACAAGATTCGAATATACTGACCACCAGGTTCTGAGGATGTTTTAACAGACTTTTCTTTCGAAACAAAGCCATTTGCAGCCATCTTGGGAACACTATTCTGACGAATCTCCGTTGTGCCGTTTTGTGCCATCTTGCAACTGTACGAAAGAACAACAAAATTAAATATCAACATTCGGAGCTTAAAGGTTAAAAGGTTTTCAGGGGTTTTGGCCAGAGGGTACTAAGTGTACAATTATGTACCTAAAATCTCAGAAATCAATGGATACATTTTTATAATTTTTAGAAATATTACAGTAAGAAAATTTTGTTTAAACTTCGGCGTAAGTACGTGAAATCAGCATGGGCGCCCCCCCCCCCCATATCCATCCATCCAACCAACCAACCAACCAACCAACCAACCAACCAACCAACCAACCAACCATCCATCCATCCATCCATCCATCCAACCACAACCCCAACACCAACCCCAACCATCCATCCAAACCAACCAACCAACCAACCAATCAACCATCCATCCATCCATCCATCTATATCTATCCATATATCTATATCTATATCTATATCTATACATCTATATCTATATCTATAAATACATGTACAAATATATAAAAAGCATTGCTGATGCCCACCACCCCCACCCCTCCGCTTCCAACGCCAGAATGCAGTGTCCCGTTTCAAAAGATTTCAAACCCATATAACCACCTAGTAGGGGCACTTTGATCCGCTTTGGTTTTATTATGTACCCTGAAATTATTTTCTGACACTCACAGCAAGCCTGAATTATTTTTTTATTTGATAAAATTAAGGACTTTGAGCTATTCAGTTTAAATCTATTTGACTGTATACATGTACTTTGTTTTACCGATAACAAGTAAAAAGTGGTATTCAAATTTTGGTTTTCACATAAGCATCGTAAATCCTTTTAATAAATACCAATGCTAAATGTTCCAAAATTCATTTGAAAACAAGCAATAATGTGCATTAAATATTGCTGAATAACGTATACCAGTCCAAAAGCCTTGTCTGTTCACCCTTTTAATATAGACTAGCACTTGCTATAACACTACGCAATGTACTGAACATATGGTCCAAGTAATAAAGATAAATGTATCATGGGAAAATGTTATTTATGTAACAGTTTATTGTCCACCATGTGGGTAATAATATAGAGATTATTATATGAGCTTGTGTATTGTACTGATTTTACGAAATGAGTGTCTGGATCCTGACAAGTTTCGTAAAATCAGTATGATTCAGACACAAGTGTAATCATTTCTTTATTATCCATAATATAAATTTTTTTATGAATGACAAGCTAGGACTATGTCAAACGTGACAAGGAGATGATGAAATGACATCATTTTCTGAAATGATGTCATTTTAAAAAGCGATTATACAGAGCTAAGACTGGGGAAGCTGTCATTGTTTTATGATGTCGCTTCCCAAAATTGCGTCATTTGTTGTGCACGTGAAATCGTTATGACACACGTGTGTCACACTGGTTGTATTTTCCTGTACATCTTGAACTACATGTTTACACACATGTATGTGGATAATAAATACATGTGTATATATGAGGCTTCTGTAAATCTGGAGAACAATCACTTCATTTGCACACATCTCATGCAAATCTAATTTAGCATTTAACCTTTTTCATTTGCGCATTAAATGTAGGACATCACTGATTCATTTACATGGACATAACTGGTTACGCAAAGAGGAAATGGGTTACACACAAATGTTCAACTATCAGAGGCCTTTACATATATAGACCGGCCTCGGTGGCGTCATGGTTAGGCCATCGGTCTACAGTCTGGTAGGTACTGGGTTCGGATCCCAGTCGAGGCATGGGATTTTTAATCCATATACCGACTCCATTAGAGTACATTGATTTTTTATCTTATCATTGGCTATTGGACGTCAAACATATGGTCATTCTGACACTGTTTTTGTTTTTAGAGGAAACCCGCTGTCACCACATAGGCTACTCTTTTACGACAGGCAGCAAGGGATCTTTTATTTGCACTTCCCACAGGCAGGATAACATAAACCATGGCCTTTGTTGAACCAGTTATGGATCACTAGTCGGTGCAAGTGGTTTACCCTTACCCATTGAGCCTTGTGGAGCACTCACTCAGGGTTTGGAGTCGGTACCTGGATTAAAAATCCAATGTCTCGACTGGAATCCGAACCCAGTACCTACCAGCCTGTCTACCAAGGTAAACATCTACGCTCCAAGGTAAACATCTACGGTCCATTTTATAATATTCTGACATCTACTGGACCTCCAGCAATAAGCATCACAATAAATTACGGGCCAAAACATTTACCGTGATGAACTAGATTGAGGTGTGTCCAGGACAGAGTGCTTTTAAATCTTAATTGGTTCGCTAATGAATATCACTGTCAAGTTGAAATGAAAAGAGATGTAATTTCTTTCGTTTGAGATCCGAATTAGAAAGAAATTTATTTCTCCTAGTATACGGAAATAAACAAGGGAGGTAATATGTATTTATAGAGTGTAAGTGGTACAAAAGGCAATGTATCATGTAATGAGTTCTCTCAGTTCAGTGGTCGGCAGTCAGAATGAAGAATAGATTATTATATTAATTTTTATAACTGTACTTGGGCTGTTAAGGGTTGGCGAACCTTTATAATACGTATTAAGTTCAGAACAGAGTTCTCAGACTGACAAGTCTTTATAATATGTTTTGTTTTGAATTATACATTATAACATACAAATCTTTTTCACATGTTGCAGATTATTATCGGAGTTGGTCCTAAAGGAGGTTGACGAACCCTTAGAATATGTGTTGAAGAGTCTGTATTGATGTCGTGAGACTGACCAAGTCTTGATAATATGGTTAAGGTTGTTGTTATAATAAAGCTCGTCTGGTCATATTCGGCACTGACTGTATGCAATTATATGGCGTTTGTTTCTTCTATATGGGCCAGAATGTTTATTGTGGGGGGTCTAGGAGAATTAAAGTTTGCTTTTATTTAAAGGGACATTACTGAGTTTGCTGCAATTTTTAACATGTTATCGACTAACGGAGACTTTAATTTTAGCGATTGTAATTACATATCAAATATATTTTCTGCATAAAATATTGGTGGCTGAATATTAAAGGTATGATCATTATAATATTTGTACTACTACTAGGTTAAATTTTACTTTATTTCCTAAAAAAAAAATATTTTCGTACATTCTAATATTTGTACTAGGTTAAATTTCATTTTATTTCCTAAAATATTATTTTTTGTTCGTACGAAATTATTTTAAGACAGAATCCAGTTTGGGCTTCTTACAAATATTGAGACAACCAGAAACACATTGAATATACAGACACTGATATTCTAAAAAAGAAAATATATTTAATATGTAAGTTTAATCGTAGAAATATTTTATTAGTTGGAAACATCTTACAATGCAGCAAACTCAGGAATGTCCCTTTAACTAGAGCACATTGATTAATTATAATTATTACCCCAGCAGGCACTCATAACGGGGAAAAATCAAAATCATAATTTCTCACTGAGAAATTATCATGCATTGGTCTAACGAACAATACTATTGGATGATTTGACGCTTACAAACCAATTACCTTTTCGGTACTAAATATGACGTCATCACGATTTGGCAAACACACACAATGAAGTTATGTAGTTTAAAGAGTTTGCGTTTACGGCTGTGTGGTTTTTTTGGTGTTAAATTTATAACAAAATGTCATTTTAATGTAATTCGCTATAGATTTTGTACCAGAATAAAGAGAACTTTTGTTTCTGAAAATTATCTATGAACGTGATTAAATAACAAAGTTATAGCAATACTCAGAACAAGTGCGCAAAGTGGTTTACATCGTTTCTATTTCCAAAATAAAGGCTTTTACTAGTTTTAGAGAAAAAAATAGCTCAGGTAATAAATAGAATAACAAACTCGGTACCAGTTATTATCAAATTTATGTCCCATGTGAAATAATTTTCATTTGTCATTCGCTAAAGCTCGTGACAACTGAAAATTATTTCTTGATAATAACTGGTATCTCGTTTATTATCCTCTATTTATTCATCGGCTATTGGTCATATATAATTGGATGTCAAACATTTGGTAAATCTGATACAGTCATCAGAGGAAACCTGCTAGTACTACATTTTTCCACTAGCAGCAAGGGATCTTTTATATGTGCCATCCCACTTACAGGATAGCACATACCACAGCCTTTGATATACCAGTCATGGTGAACGGACTGGAGCAAAAAAAAATAAGCCCAATGGGCCCACCGACAGGGATTAGCTAGGGATCAATCCCGGCCAATTCCACGATGAAGCGGACAAAGACTCAAAATTTAAATATCAATTATTTTAATTAATTAATGTGTTTTGTGATCAACAATATGCTGAAGTTCGTGGATAAAAAAAACAAATTGTCACTGAGGTTGTTGCCAAAAAAATATCACATGCTGAATAGATGCCTATTATTTTGACAAATAAATACAATAAAAGCATATTTTATAAGGCCATAATACATAAATTATGCTTTATACAATCAAATACAGCTTGCATATATGTAATAGCATATCTAATACCGACATGTTACACCCACTGCAGTTACATAATATGATATGTTATGTTTGTAATTCTTGGTCAAATAGACCACCTAGCACAATGCATGTAATACGAGTAACCGAAATAGCTATTTTTTCCTCTTTATCATTTATCTTTATCTGCATGGAGTTGACCCTACCTTTAACACATATTTTTGTGTGACAGAATATTTTGTTTTACTTTTTTTAAAAATAAAACATTCACAGAATTCTGTTGTTACTTTATTGTTTCAATGAAAGGTTACAGTTTTGGATTTTAAAGGCAATTCCACGGTTACTCGCGTTACATTTTTACCATAATAATTCTTTTGATTTGCTCAGGATTAATAATTATACATTCAACACTTATTTTCTTTATTACATTTTATTAGTTAAACAATCAATGTATATTATAAAAAAAAGGAAAAAAAGGAAATATGATGATTAGTTTTCATACTGTGAATCCTGAAATCCAGTACAAATGAAAAGCACCGTCATGCTGGGTAACACTTAATGTACCTAGGAAATCCTGCTGTGTTTATGTGTATATCATAGCTGCATGGTATTCGGTTTCCCTGAATTGATTTTAATTCTGTTCACACAACACATAAAAACCCACTGATCCATATAAATACATGTCAGTAGTTATATATATATATATATATATATACTCTTCAAAAAAAGAAACGCAAAAGGGTACAAATGGGTTATAACTCCGATTTTATGTTTCCTACAGGTTCATGCTTTGTGAATATAAGGTCATTGCATGTCCCAAACACATTCCCACGGTTACATTCGATAAAACGCAGCTACTGTACAATAAAGTTCCAAAATGTGAATATTCGCAAAAACGCAGCCACGTGCAAACCATGTCGCCACTGCACGGCAATGCGGCAAACTGCATGCAGGAAGTGGACAGATTCGGCGGGGGTAGTGTCATGGTGTGGGCAGCCATCTCACACACTGGCAGAACTGACCTGGTCCACGTGCAGGGCAACCTGAATGCACAGGGCTACATTGACCAGATCCTCCGGCCACACATCGTTCCAGTTATGGCCAATGCCAACGCAGTGTTCCAACATGACAACGCCAGGCCTCACACAGCACGTCTCACAACGGCTTTCCTACAGAACAACAACATTAATGTCCTTCCTTGGCCATCGACATCACCGGATTTGAACCCAATTGAGCATCTATGGGACGAGTTGGACCGACGCCTCCGACAGCGACAACCACAGCCCCAGACCCTGCCCGAGCTGGCAGCAGCCTTGCAGGCCGAGTGGGCCACCATCCCCCAGGACGTCATCCGTACTCTGGTTGCTTCAATGGGCAGGCGGTGCCAGGCAGTTGTCAACACACGCGGAGGCCACACCCGGTATTGACTCCAGATGACCTTGACCTTGGTGGTGTGTCCTATCACTTACTCACAATGGACTAGAGTGAATTGTGAACAATCCTGCAACATTTGGTAATTATCGGACTCACCATTCAATAATTAAATCAATTCTCCAAATGTTACGACAATGTGGTTTTGCGTTTCTTCTTTTGAAGAGTATATATTACTTTAACCTATATGTCAACCTGCTTTAGGCTCTTCAGGTGTTATTCTCAGTCTGTAGATCTATTAAATAGTCTGTAATTAAGTTAGCTTCCTTTAACGACACCATAAACTATTAAAAGAACATTGATTAACTAATCGTCAATGGCTATTGGATGTCAAACATCAGGCACAGTGGAAGCAAGTAGACATTGGGGGGGGGGGGGGGGGGCTGACTAAGATTATATGCAATTTCCCATACACAGAACAGCACATATCAGGGGCCTAGCTTCCAAATACGCAGGTACGCAGCTGCGCACCACCTGAGATTACAATTTTTTTTAAATTAAAATATATGATGTAAATGTGTGTATGTGTATGCGTTTTATTCCATCGCCAAAAAAGTCTGCGTACCACCTGAAAATCCCAAGCTAGGCCTCTGCATATCATGATCTAGATATATAACAGTCGTGGGGCACTGGTTGGGATGGGAAAAAAATCCAATAAGAGAATGGGTCCACCGAGGAGATTTGATCCTACTGCCTGTGTAACAAGTATCATTATTGTAAAAAAGAAAGAAAGAAATGTTTTATTTAACGACGCACTCAACACATGCTATTTACGGTTATATGGCGTCAGACATATGGTTACGGACCACACAGATTTTGAGAGGAAACCTGCTGTCGCCACATGGGCTACTCTTTCCAATTAGCAGCAAGAGATCTTTTATTTGCAGGATAGCACAAACCATGGCCTTTGTTGAACCAGTTATGGATCACTGGTCCGTGCAAGTGGTTTATACCTACCCATTGAGCCTTGCAGAGCACTCACTCAGGCAGGGTCGTAGCTAGGATTTTTTGTTGGGGGGGGGGGGGGTGCAAGTGAGTAGTTAATAGTCTAAAACTCCTTAAACAGTTAAGAAGAGAATTTTCTTTAAGTTTCTATAATGCTTTCCAGATTGGGGGAAGCGGGGGTAGCGGGCGGGGATGGGATGGTGTGGGGTGGTTGTGTGTTTTCGGAAGTGCGACAGGTATACAGGTATTATCATAGACATACTTTATTAGATTAAAAACTTGTTTTAATGGCTTAACCTACATTTAATTTATTACAAAGTGGATTATCGCCCGAATTAGCCTCTTAGGTAAAAGGCCTTTACGCTGTCGGACAAAATCGATGCTCCAAACTTTACATTGTACTTTAGTCTTTACAATACAGAGATTAGCCTACTTAAACAGATGCCTCAAAATTAATAGTTTTCAAAACTCCTTGTCACTTACCAGTATCAAAATTAGAAGGCTCTTCCTTCCGATAGCTGTCATATGAACTTCGACGAGTGTTTTGTAACAATAATACCAAACATAAGGAAATTTCCATCCTAGAAAAAGGAGGGTAATTCGCGGCGTGTTTAGGAGACGGTCGAGCGCTCGCGAACAATTTGACTGGTACCATTGTCTTGCATCACGTAACATTTCATTTAATGTCAATGCATTAAAACCAGTCTAGCGAGTAACCGCGATCGTCCGTCTTTTTGAACATGCCACAGCTGTAAAACTCATGAAAGGTGAAGGTTGAATTCCTGACGGGGAAATTTACAAACTACTGGTACTACCACGTTTAGTGATGTAACCTCCATGAGTATCGTCGGTTAAAGGGGGCGGGGTATTCCGACTCAGCCGCTGGATACAGCCCAGTGCTCGCTGAAGGTCACAGGATCGACTGACCTTTCTTTGGACGCGTAGAGAGAGACGTTGCCCAGTGGTAAAGCGCTCGCTTGATGCGCGGTCATTCCAGGATCGATCCCCGTCGATGGGCCCATTGAGCTATTTTTCGTTTCAGTCAGTGTACGACTGGTATACCAAAGGCCGTGGCACATGTGCTATCCTGTCTGTGGGATGATGCATATAGAAAAAAACCCTTGCTACTAATTGGAAAAATGTAGCGGTTTTTTTCTCTAAGATAATGTTTGACAGCCAGTAGCCGATGATGAATAAATCAATGCGCTGAGCGCTCTAATGGCATCGTGTACTCTGACTGTATGAGAGCTAGACGGACATTTGGACGGTTATTAGCCCTTACAGCGTCATAACCGTCCAAATGTCCGTCTAGCTGGCATAGAGTTAAGAGTTAACACACACACACCTGTCTCGTACGCTTAAGTATGCCCTGTCCTGACTAAAATTGCAAGGGTTAATTATATAATTAATGGTATTCTCGGAACCGGCGTGACGTCACACGGCCTAGTTACCGATCATCCGGGTCTTTGGGGGTGAAGCAAAGCCTTAGTGATTACTGGTTTACATAGAATAAAGTTATCATATTAACTTTTTACATGCCTTACATATTGTCATTTATTTTCTGTAGCTAACACATAGTTGCAATACGTCTTATGTGTATTATAACAGCTTGGGTTGCCATATAAGAGAAACGAACAACGGGAATCTGAATTAGTAAAATCTATATTTAGTACCGATGTGTTTCCGTGTACTTTGAATGTCGAGGGGACAGGGCAGGTTGGGCAGAATATAATTTTTGTTGATGCAATTTTCAGGTACCGGGGTAATGTTAATTATAAATTTTAACAATTTTGAAATGATAAGATAATTATTAATATAATAATTATGATGTGGGCTACAAAATATATAATTTGTATTTATAATAAAATCTGTATGCATGATTAAGTTAATTTTTTTTATGATTTAATAATTATTTTATTTCCAAATAATATGTAATAATTAAACAATGGCAAAGTTGTTACTTTACAAGTTCAAAATTACAATAGTATTATTGTCATATCTTATTATATACATGTATTGGCAACAGTATAATGTTCCACTGAATACATTCTTTTATTCTTAAAACAAAATACAGTTTCTTAAAATAATGAAATGCTTTTGTTTTTACAGATTGCAAAATTACCACATGATGTTGTCCTTCCTTACCGCTTGAATGCAGGCAACAAGAAATAGCAATAATAAAATATAGCCATCCTCAGACCTAGACATCTAGGGGGAGCAATATCTCTGTCTACTTACCCATCACACCTGAGATTAGTTTCAAGGAGAATAATTTATAGTTTCCTTTGGCATGTGAATTTATATACATGTAGTATCAATATGGTAATATTTTAAATTGCCCCCCATAAACTACATTAGGGAGCAAATAATCAGTTCCCTCAGTTATTTTCATGTCGAGGTCTACAACCTAATAAAACATAAGTGTTACCTCGTCGAACAAACATGCAAATGTTTTAATAATAGGGTTTAACCTGGTATATTTAGTAATAAAACACAAAAACTTACTAGAGTAAATAATGGTTAATATATATACTCTTCAAAAGAAGAAACGCAAAACCACATTGTCGTAACATTTGGAGAATTGATTTAATTATTGAATGGTGAGTCCGATAATTACCAAATGTTGCAGGATTGTTCACAATTCACTCTAGTCCATTGTGAGTAAGTGATAGGACACACCACCAAGGTTAAGGTCATCTGGAGTCCATACCGGGTGTGGCCTCCGCGTGTGTTGACAACTGCCTGGCACCGCCTGCCCATTGAAGCAACCAGAGTACGGATGACGTCCCAGGGGATGGTGGCCCACTCGGCCTGCAAGGCTGCTGCCAGCTCGGGCAGGGTCTGGGGCTGTGGTTGTCGCTGTCGGAGGCGTCGGTCCAACTCGTCCCATAGATGCTCAATTGGGTTCAAATCCGGTGATGTCGATGGCCAAGGAAGGACATTAATGTTGTTGTTCTGTAGGAAAGCCGTTGTGAGACGTGCTGTGTGAGGCCTGGCGTTGTCATGTTGGAACACTGCGTTGGCCATAACTGGAACGATGTGTGGCCGGAGGATCTGGTCAATGTAGCCGTGCATTCAGGTTGCCCTGCACGTGGACCAGGTCAGTTCTGCCAGTGTGTGAGATGGCTGCCCACACCATGACACTACCCCCGCCGAATCTGTCCACTTCCTGCACGCAGTTTGCCGCATAACGTTCACCACGACGCCTATACACGCGACATCTTCCATCATGACGTCGGAGCAGAAATCGGGACTCGTCACTGAACCACACCTGTCTCCATCGCAGTTGAGGCCATTGTCGATGAATCTGGCACCACTGCAGTCGGAGTCGACGGTGTTGTGGTGTTAAGATGACACCTCGAACTGGACGTCTGGCACGAATTCCTACCTCACGTAGGCGGTTCCGTACGGTCTGGTCGGATATCCTGCGCAAACCTGGTATTGCTGCGGCTGTGGAGGTGGCAGTAGTCAATCGTTCCCGAAGGTGGCGTACCCGGATGTAGCGGTCCTGCCCGGGGGTAGTGACCCGTGGTCGACCGGATCTAGGGAGGTCACGAGTTGATCCATGTTGCTGGTAACGGTCCCACAGTCTGGAGATGGTGCTTGGGGACACATGGAATGCCCTGGCAACGGCCGTTCTGGATTCGCCTGCGTCTATTCGGCCGATGGCATTGTTTCTCTGCGGTTCACTGAGACGTGGCATGTCCTGGATTGTCAACTGTCGGCCAGATACAGAGCCCAGGCAAGCGAACACCCTGCACTTTTATACTGTCGGTGTTCATGTTGCACGTGCAGACAACGCACGTGCAGTGGTGACATGGTTTGCACGTGGCTGCGTTTTTGCGAATATTCACATTTTGGAACTTTATTGTACAGTAGCTGCGTTTTATCGAATGTAACCGTGGGAATGTGTTTGGGACATGCAATGACCTTATATTCACAAAGCATGAACCGGTAGGAAACATAAAATCGGAGTTATAACCCATTTGTACCCTTTTGCGTTTCTTTTTTTGAAGAGTATATATGTATAATATTGGTGTTTTAGATCTAGTCACAATGAATATTGCAGATATTTTCTTGTTCAGTCTTGTGCTGTATTGGAATTGTTATTGCAGTTCAATTTAAGTAATATCTACAAAACTAGTTTCTAATAGTATACAGCTGGAGAAAGGAGGCAAATATCATGGTTGTTAATAAACTGATCTATATCGGTATGCCTTCTACTAGACTACACATATTTAACCTAAGTTGCTTTTAACCCGGGTTAAATTACCTCATGTAGATGCACTTATGTAGCATATTCAAGGAAAATATATGAATGAGATAGTTAAATGCTATATTCTCCATGTCAAACAGTGTTTTCAAAATGGAAAACAAATATCAGATATGGCAGTTGACCATTCATTTTATTGCAGGCAATTTCTAAAGCAGATTACACACACAAACACACACACACACGAACTGTAGAATACCATGAAACTACATGTATATGTAAAAAGGTAAGTCCTCTAACTTTAACAAGTAAAATTTACAAATGTACCACCACCACCAAATTACATTGATCCACAATAGAATAGATTTTTATGTATTTTTAGATTTATGTATATGTATGTGTAGTGTTTTTCCTAGCTTGTTTTAGCACGGTGCAGCACCATGCCTCAATAGTCTAGCACCATCTTGCCTTAATCAGCACCACGCTGCCCTGAGATTAAATCAGCCTTTTTCACTAATTAATTCTAAAATTGCCTTTATAAAACACCCAAAAAGGTAATATTAATTAATAAAATATGCCTTTTACATCTTTTGCCATTCATTTATTAAAGCAAGCACATAAATTACATTAATGTTTATTTCAATTAATTTTTGTGTATTTTTAATGAAAAAAAAGTGCCCCGAAAATGGTGAAAATGCCCCAAAAGTGTTTGGTCTATCATGCCTTGACAAATTTCTAGGGAAATCACTAATATGTGTGTGTGTGTATGTGTGTGTGTGTGTGTATGTATGTGTGTATATATATATATATATTGTATGTATGTATATGTATACATATACATATATAGATATATTTACACACACACACATATACATATATATATATATATATATATATATATATATATATATATATATATATACACACACACATTAGTGATTTCCCTAGAAATTTGGCATATATATATATACTGAAACAAAGGCACACACACATTATTTACCCTCTGCACCAAAGTAAATGGGTCATTCCACAGAAAAGGGAAAAAATTCTGATTTTGATTTTCTTAAAAATGAAACAACTTGAATATATTTTTTATTTGCAGTACTGTATTCAATATATATTTCTGCACATGAAATGATGGTTTGTCACGCTAATAGCCATTTCAGTTTGTATGTGTGTTTTTTAAAACTGTCACAGGTAAGAAATAGTGTCCACAAAGTTATGGACAACAGCAATATCAAACATTGCACTAAACATACACAGGGGACATTTTATATGGTACTACAATTTAGGCAAGCTGTCCTTTTCTATGAATTAACGTCACTTTGTTACAAGATACGGTTATATTTTATGTAATCACCTAAATGTTTACTCTTATCATATATTTTCTTACAAACTATCATTTATAATTTGAAAAATATTTCCTATATGTTGCAAGAAGTAGTTTTACTATATATCAACCAGCACATCCTTTTACTGCCCTTGTAAATATATGCTAATATCCATTAACAACATACCTTTTAATTAAAAAAAAAAAATACATTTGTTGATGAAAGTAACCTAGTGGACATGCGGTAACATAGTAGACCAGGTTTAACTTCCACTAAGTTACTTATAATAACCATCTAATGAACTAACTGACTTGCAGTAAAAACTCTGATTACCTATATTTAATTATCAGAACAGGCTGATACAGTAATAAGAATGAGTAACAAGGTCATATGTCTAAATACAGACAAATAATTATTTTACTGATGTGAGGTCATCATCAGGTGTAAATGATTCAATCGGAACTGACAATAAATAACATTTAAAATCTTAACTGTTACACATTTAATTCAAATGAGTAAATGAATGATTAAAGACACCTCGGCATGAATATCATAATATTTGGAACCAACCAAAATGTTCCATGGACAGTGTTTCTGCCAGAAAGAAATGTATGGGTATGGCGCTATGGAATTGAATGCAACCACAGTATGAGGGCCTCCTCCAGAAAGAAAATGGGTTAAGTTTTGGGCTAGGGTTAAGACAATCTTACAGTGCTGATAAGAATAATTAATTTTGTCAAAAGTTAATTAAAACAAAAATCTACCTAAAAATGTGGGTATGGCGCCATACCCGTTTTACCCTCTGGCAGAAACCCTGATGGATCAATATAACAAATACAAAATTGAACTACAAGCCAATACACATCTTTTTTTTAAATTTACTTAGCTGACAAAATCATAAATTATTTATGTTTTTATTTTTCAACACTTTGGAAACTGTATATGTTAAATGCATGCATGTGTACATGCTTATATCATTTATAAGATCTGGTCTCATAACTTGTGTCAGTTTGTTTATGCTTACTACCATTAGTGGTTGGTTTGGAAAGGAGACAAAACAGTTTTCATAAATATACCCATAAATGTCCTTATTGTTGAGGCAGAATGCACTCCACCTGTATAGCTGTCTCATTGTACAACCGTATAATGCCTTGTTTAACACTGAATCGTAAAAACTAAATACAGCCAGATACATTTAATGCAAAGATGCACGAATATCTTTCATTTGTAGTAGTTTGAGGTACAAGAATAAGGAGTGTACACATCAACAGCGACCCATGGGATTATATATACAAGAAGATACAACAACAGTCACTTCAGTGTTGTTTGAGCTATTTGTGCTGTAGTTTGAGTAAGAGTAGTGTTAGCCAATATTTCATAATTAACATAAACAGAAACTTTATTATGACACAGGCTGTTACACAACGGCATATGAGGTTCATGCAATGCATAATATAATACAGTGACAAGATGGGGTTTACAGGAGATAATATACGTGACTACAGAAGTTAGAATATAAGAACTCTGCAGAAAGAATGTATTTGCATTTGCACAGGCCAGCTACTGAACAAACATAACTGGCATCCCCCTGGTCAGAATTCAGTGTGGGGGGGGGGGGGGGGGGGGTATTTTTGGTTTGTTAATTTTTTATTTATTATTAATTATTTCGGTGACACTTTCATGTGCCAGGTAGAGAACACATTCATTAGGATATATATCACTAAATCAAACTGAAAAGATGCCATTAGTAATAAACTCAATAGTGCATACAGCAGCTATATGTATAACCATTAATTATTACCACAAAATTGAAATATTAATACAGTGCACACCATAACACCTGACCCTTAAAATGTTTTATATATCGGGACACATCTCCGACTTCCGACTATCCTAGTTCCACATAAAAAAGTTCATCCTAATTTTACTGGCACTCTGCAAATGTTATAAACACGGTATATAGTAATTAACTGGTACACTAGTAGTAGTTAAATAAAATCTACCTGTATTTATTAAAATAACTGAAAACAAGTATGTGTCCATCATTAACTATTAGTATAAATCAATGTGATGACTGTGATGTGTTTTATACTGGTAACTGATATACTGACAGTGTGGCCACTAAGTTACTCCGTTGTCCACTATGTTACTAAAGTGTCACAAATTTACAGTAAAGCTAATATTCTAGGACTACACTTTAAATAGGTAAACTATTATTCAGTATAAACATGTAGGAGACGTATTAATATTAACATTTTAGCAATAACTCCATATAATGATGGCATTTCTACCTGTTTGTCTACTAGGTTACCAACACTGGTCTACTAAGTTACTTTGTTGAAGGTAACTTAGCAGACAGTAACATAGTAGACATTTTCTTAAATGTCTCATCCTATGACCTTGCTTGTCTGACATATTACCACTCAGGCTTTTGTTTTAGGGTTTGGTATACTTAACCTACTTTGTGGTATAATGGTCAAACTCATTCAGTATATTGGTGGATTACTACATTGGTAACCTTGCAGACATATAATAAAGGAACAACTGACTCGCGTTTCTAAAATTGAAAATAAATTAGAAATGTGTCACATCTGATCAAAACCATGCTTCTCATTACTAACAGGGATTGCAATGCCATCTGGTGAGTATTTAAAAACATTCCATATGTATCTCACATTGACTATACTTGTCTAAAATAAAATAACAACATTGTGAACATAATAAATGGGGACACAAAGTAAATCCTAAATAATTTCTATAGTTTCAACAACTGTGTCATTTATATAATTGATTTTAACACTGGAAACAATCCAAAATAAAATGGTTTTGAATGAAAAATAATACTACCTGTTTATTTGGTTCATACAACAGACTGTATGTATAGACTTACTGTTTGGGACAGTAACTTCGTGGACAAATTTGGTTTTTGACTGTCAGTTTCGGTGAAATAATTATTATTGAAATGATGAATGTTTATGTTCTTGCTAAAGCATGATCCACAATATTTATTTTCATATAAAAGATAAAAGTGAAGTAATTTGTTACTGAATAAGTAGATGGGGACAAAATCATCCATAATTTTTTACCTTTTCTGTGGAATGACCCAAATACTAAACACACAGAGAGAGAGAGAGAGAGAGAGAGAGAGAGAGGGGGGGGGGGGGGGGGGGGGGAGAACGACCTATATTTTCTTACTGCAGGCCTGTTACAGACACATTTGCAAAAAAAATAAAAATAAAGTTTAAACAAGAATTTAGGCCTATATTATAATTATTTATTATAATTATTATATGTGTGTAATTTAGCAGTATAAACTTATTTTAAAATTAAAAAATAAATAAGATGTAGTAGCTGTGGTATGGCAAAATAAATACAAGTATAGATAATATCCAAGCAACTACGATTAAATGAAAAATAAAGACCAAAATTTAATGATAAAGGAATATACTCTTTATAAAAGTTTATTCAAGAACTGGATGAATCGTTTTGTTGGGGGGGGGGGGGGGGGGGGGGGGAAGACGATGGAATTGTGTATTTTATTTACAGTATAATGTGGGATTTTTATCACTGAACATGCTTTAACCATTTTGTTTGCTAAATTAATCTCTGCTGGTGTCAACAAGCAACAACATTAAAGTCAACGTAGTCACATTCTGTGAGGGAAGCCATGGAATTCCACCAGGTTTGTCATTTTAATGACCCTACCCACAAGCGGCGCCTAGTCTCTTCTTTTGGAAATTTGTAAAACGATATTTTTTTTAACATCATGTTATGGTTTATGCAGCCAACTGCACAACATGTGTTAGGCATCGTGACCGTTAACTGTTGTAAATGATCGACCAAAGTTGCCTCATTTCACTATCAAAACATACGTAACTAAGGAGAAGCTTCACCGCGTCACGTGATAAACAATGGTGGCCAGGGGTCGAAGTACCCGTATGTTCGGTTCCGAGAATAAGTGATGTCATTTTGCTCAGTCGGTTGAGTGCACGACTGAGGTGCTGGCGTCGCAGGATCGAACCACCTCGGTTGATCCGTTCAAAAGATTGGGGTTTTTTTTTTGTTTTTTTTCGTTCCAACCAGTGCACCACAACTGATCAAAGGTCGTGGTATGTGTATCTGGAAAGTGCATATAAAAGATCCCTTACTGCTAATGGGAAAATGTAGCGGGTTTTCTGTGATGACTACGAGTCATAATTACCAAATGTTTGACATCCAACAGCCGGTGATTAATTAATCAATGTTACTGGCGTAGGAAGCGGGGGAGGGGAGGGCAAGGGGCCATGTTAAAAAAACACAAAAAAACGAACTTTAAAGTGATGTTATGGACGTCCAATTTTATTCTGTAAAAACATTGTAATAATTTTTTATTATTATTATTATTTTATTTTTTTATTATTTTATTATTATTATTTTTATTATTATTATTTATTTATTTATTTACTTTTTATCTATTTATTTAATTATTTAATTAATTAATTTATTTTATTTTATTTTATTTTATTTTATTTTATTTTATTTTATTTTATTTTTTTATTATTATTATTATTTATTTTTTTTTTATAATATTGGGAAACGTAAAATATTATAATATTGCGAAACATTGTAAAATATTTTAATAATATTGTGAAACAATGTAAAATATTTTAATAATAATAATAATAATAATAATAATAATAATAATAATATAAAAACACTGTACACAGTTACCAAGTTATAGAGTGGAATGGACGGAGATTGGAACATTATTCTACATGGTATGTCATAGGAATATGTGCGGGTGGGGGTGGGGGGGGGCCAGAGGCCCTATCAGGGTTCTTTAACTGAATGGACAAATGAGGTGAGACACAAGCCATCGGTCTACAGGCTGGTAGGTACGCCCATGGTTCGGATCCTAGTCGAGGCATGGGATTTTTAATCCAGATACCGACTCCAAACTCTGAGTGAGTGCTCCGCAAGGCTCATTGGGTAGTATAAACCACTTGCACCGACCAGTGATCCATAACTGGTTCAACAAAGGCCATGGTTTGTGCTATCCTGCCTGTGGGAAGCGCAAATAAAAGATCCCTTGCTGCTTGTCGCAAAAGAGTAGCCTATGTGGCGACAGCTGGTTTCCTCTAAAAAAAAACACATCCCACTGCGCATGTGCGCGAAGAGTACCGCCCCTTGCCGAATTGGACGGTATCGAGGCTATATGCAAATTGGGGGGGGGGGGGGGGCACGATCGACAGTTGTCATGAGCGTCGTGAGTAGCTTCGTAGGAGCTGTGAATCTCTAGCGACTAACGTACATATTTCGTATAAGATGTTAAAATGGCTGCGAAAAACGGTCTACTAAAGTTTACATTGGAATGGTTTAAAACCAAATGCAGTGAAACATTAACTTAGACGAAGTCTCTGGAGCCGCCTGTCAAGTATATTTTAACAACGCATACAATAAAATTAACTTTAGTGGAATGTGATTTTTACTTTTAACAATTAGAATTATAGTTAAATACTTACGCGGATTTCCAGTGATGTTTAATTCTCCACATGTATCAGTATTTAAAATTTAATAAAATATGCCTCCCCTTTCCCCTAAAATCCCCCAACAAAACCCCTAACGCACATAAACCTTTATCACAGCTCTATTTCCCCCTTATCGTTTCATTAAAACTACATTCCCTGGAATATTTTTATTATTTAAGCATATAGAACAGAAAATCCAATTACGTTTGGTGCATATATGACGCCGCACTCCGCATTGGTTTCACTACGCTGGCTTATCCAGGTCACAAACAAAGCCATGATTTGAAAGTGGAATACTTTTGACGGGCTCGTACCGATCTTGGTTTTCATTGGCTTATCACAAGTATAGAATTCCCCAACAAGAGATCACGTGAGATTTCGCAATTTTTGAACAAATTTAACTGTCTTGATTGTGGGGTCGTCTCATATCTCCAAAACATATTTATATCCATAGAGGTATGGTACAACGCCTTTCCAGGGGTCGGTGAGTGGGGGATTTGCCTTCAAATTTTGACAGTGGCCAGCTCTTGGCATACGCGTTACATGTAAGGGGGTGTTACTAATTACGTAACGCTCTAGGGGTAGAGGAAGAGGGTACTGTGTTCGATTTACGTAACATTTTTCAAGACTATATGCCATTTTTATTCATTACTTAGACCTAAAAAGGTGTTTTTTGGAAATGCGTGGTCAGTCTAGGATCGATCCCCATCGGCGGGTATACAAAAAAAACATGGTATGTGATATCCTGTCTGTGGGATGGTACATATAAACAATCCCTTGCTAAAAAAAAAATGTAGCGGGTTTCCAGGGCGCGTGTGCATGGATTTCAGCGGGGTTGGGGTTATAGACTGTGTTAAGCGAAGTTTATATGGTGCCATGCTCCCCAAAAAATACATTTCAATTTTTGTTAAGCTTGGGCAAGTAAGGGTTTCGACCTCCAATACCCTCCCCTTGCACATGCACCCGATTCCTCTCTAAGATTATATGTCAAAATTACCAAATGTTAGACATCCAACAGCAGATGAAAGGAAGGATAGGATATGTTTTATTTAACAACGCACTCAACACATTTTATTTACGGTTGTATGGGGTCGGATGATTATTAAATCAATATGCTTTATCTTTGATGTCGTTAACCCCCCCCCCCCCCCCCCCCCAACTTTACCCTTTCCAAACGAAATAATATTTATTTGAATTTGTCGATTTTAACACGTAAAATTAAGAAATAAAACGTTCATTGTCTACTTTAGTATATTTTATTTTAAAAATATATACATGATTAATGTGTTACTAGTATACAAACTAAACTTTGAAAGTTCTACTAACACTTTATAAAATATCAATTCTGAAATAGGAAGGTACGACTGTCGATAATACGTTGTCAAGATCAAACCGGTTTTAACTACAGCGCAAGATTTTTCTTTTAATTTTTTGAGACGAACCCTACAATTTGAAATCGGCAAACGCACGTGTTAACTGAAACTGACAACATAACAGGCTGTCGTTTGTGCTTTGCCGAGCTGTGGCGGCACAGGCGACGAATCGAAGGTATACTTTTGACGATCTCCGTTCATAGCGAACACACACGACTTTTTTAAAAGTGCATTTGAGCTTGTATTTCACATTTGTACATGATGTTATAATATGGTAACCAGATAATGTAACTTTAAAAAAAGACAGTCGTACAACTACTAATCAATGTTACATGTCTATCCACAAATTATTTATTTATGTATTTATCTTATTTTATTTATTATTTTATTTTATTTTATTTTATTATCACTATCATTTATATCAGATACATACAAATTCACTTAAAAATAATATCTGATATTTATGAAGTTTTAAAACATATATATATGAGCCGTCACACGCGAAAACTTACAACTTAGCATGACGCCAGAAACCGAGTAAACGCGGCTCAGAGTTTGACATCACATGTAAACGCGGAAGTAAAAGTTGACATGCTGTTTGCGTTGTTTGTTTTGAAGAATTTAGAAGATGATGCAAGTATCACACGTTTTTATAACGTACATGATTATACATAACAAAGTGCAGCAACTTTTCCAGTGGTAGACCCATGCAACCGGATACGATCCTAATTTGATGTTTGGTCTAACTTATGAATAGTGTATATAACTTCAGGCCCGTAGCCAGCATGATTAGCGGTGGTGGTGGGGGGGGGGGGGGGGGGGGGGGGTGTCGAAATTTCATGTAAACGGAGCTCATCAAAGGCTAGCCCGAGTACTCTGACTGTAAGAGAGCTAGACGGACATTTGGACATAAACACGCTCTCATTAGTCAGAGACCAACATATGTCTTTTTTTGGCAATTCCTGACTACCAAACGGTAGGCAACGAGTCCCGCTCTAATACCACAACAATCCTATGTTTGACGTCAAATACCTTTACATCAATCATTTTCGAGTTAAGTGATACAAAAAAATCCACATATTAATCACTAATACACTTACTACAGAAAGAAACCCGACAGCACCCACATTCAGCTACGCTCCGTGACACTCCGTCGCAACAATTGCAAAGCTCGGCGATCTATTTCGAGACTGGGCGATTCCGCCTTGTGCAGCAGTTACAGGGGTCATCTCATAAGAGGAGGCAGTACGTAGCACATACTTTTGCCGTATCCTGTCGATAACACCCCAAATGTATCCTTCAAATTCAAAATGGAATCAATAATGTGTAATTGTTTTGGTTTAATGACGTAATGAAATCAAAATTCATCCAAAACGGCATTAGCCAACTCTTCCATGTTGTAACTTCGCTTGATATGAGACGGCCCCTGTAACTGCTGCACAAGGCGGAATCGTCCAGTGCGCGATCACGTGGTCTACGTCTCGAAATAGATCGCCGAGCTTTGCAATTGTTGCGACGGAGTGTCACGAAGCGTAGCTGAATGTGGGTGCTGTCGGGTTTCTTTCTGTAGTAAGTGTATTAGTGATTAATATGTGGATTTTTTTGTATCACTTAACTCGAAAATGATTGATGTAAAGGTATTTGACGTCAAACATAGGATTGTTGTGGTATTAGAGCGGGACTCGTTGCCTACCGTTTGGTAGTCAGGAATTGCCAAAAAAATACATAGGTTGGTCTCTGACTGTAATGAGAGCGTGTTTATGTCCAAATGTCCGTCTAGCTCTCTTACAGTCAGAGTACTCGGGCTAGGTGTTCGCTTGCCTGGCCTCTATATCTGGCCGACAGTTGACAATCCAGGACATGCCACGTCTCAGTGAACCGCAGAGAAACAATGCCATCGGCCGACTAGACGCAGGCGAATCCAGAACGGCCGTTGCCAGGGCATTCCATGTGTCCCCAAGCACCATCTCCAGACTGTGGGACCGTTACCAGCAACATGGATCAACACGTGACCTCCCTAGATCCGGTCGACCACGGGTCACTACCCCCGGGCAGGACCGCTACATCCGGGTACGCCACCTTCGGGAACGATTGACTACTGCCACCTCCACAGCCGCAGCAATACCAGGTTTGCGCAGGATATCCGACCAGACCGTACGGAACCGCCTACGTGAGGTAGGATTTGTGCCAGACGTCCAGTTCGAGGTGTCATCTTAACACCACAACACCGTCGACTCCGACTGCAGTGGTGCCAGATTCATCGACAATGGCCTCAACTGCGATGGAGACAGGTGTGGTCAGTGACGAGTCCCGATTTCTGCTCCGACGTCATGATGGAAGATGTCGCGTGTATAGGCGTCGTGGTGAAACGTTATGCGGCAAACTGCGTGCAGGAAGTGGACAGATTCGGCGGGGGGTAGTGTCATGGTTGTGGACAGCCATCTCACACACTGGCAAGAACTGACCTGGTCCACGTGCAGGGCAACCTGAATGCACAGGGCGGCATTGACCAGATCCTCCGGCCACACATCGTTCCAGTTATGGCCAACGCCAACGCAGTGTTCCAACATGACAACGCCAGGCCTCACACAGCACGTCTCACAACGGCTTCCTACAGAACAACAACATTAATGTCCTTCCTTGGCCATCGACATCACCGGATTTGAACCCAATTGAGCATCTATGGGACGAGTTGGACCGACGCCTCCGACAGCGACAACCACAGCCCCAGACCCTGCCCGAGCTGGCAGCAGCCTTGCAGGCCGAGTGGGCCACCATCCCCCGGGACGTCATCCGTACTCTGGTTGCTTCAATGGGCAGGCAGTGCCAGGCAGTTGTCAACATACGCGGAGGCCACATCCGGTATTGACTCCAGATGACCTTGACCTTGGTGGTGTGTCCTATCACTTACTCACAATGGACTAGAGTGAATTGTGAACAATCCTGCAACATTTGGTAATTATCGGACTCACCATTCAATAATTAAATCAATTCTCCAAATGTTACGACAATGTGGTTTTGCGTTTCTTCTTTTGAAGAGTATATATACATATACACATACACACACACATACACATACACATACACATATACAGATAGATATAGATATATATAGATATATATATATATATATATATATATATAACCCCTTGCCAAACAATGAGATGACGCTGTTACACCCGTTCGTTTGGGGACAGGGACTTTTATATGTAAAATCCGATTTTTTTTTCTTCATTTGAGCGGAACTCTTAATCCTGCGTGGGGGGATCGCAGTGGCGTAGGCAGGATTTTGTATTTGGGGGAGGGGGGCACCTGTGTAGTGGGATATGACACGGGAACCTTTTTAATGTTATTAATAAGCGAAAAGGCAAGCTACGCTACTGGGGGATCGTCCGATCCCCTCGATCTCCCCTGGCGACGGGCCTGACATGGTACTTAATATGTATGCTTCAAACATTCAAACGAAGTACCTTATGACTGCGCATAATAAACCCTCATGAGTTTATAATAAAGAGACCATCCTGAGTTTGCTAGTCTAATCTGTTATAAATAAAACTTACATCTTTCTTAGGTCAAATAATCTTGCTTCGAATTTAAATAGCTGTATATGCAATACAGTTACATTTCTGACCTTTCTTAGGTCGGTAGCAACCAAGAAGTCGGGGGGGGGGGGGGGGGGGGGGGGGGGACTATAGCTCCACTTTTATAAACCCGGTTTAAAATATGGCTTTTGACACACACACACACACACACACACACCACCACCACCACCAACTAGACTGTGTCCCTCCACTACAGAGTGTGCCCCCTCCACTCCCCCAACTCCAGATATCGTTCCTACGGTCCTGATTCTAATGTTTTATATACCATAGCTCAACTTTCATATGTATCATTTAATTTTATTCCAAATACCGAACAAAATGTTTAATAACTTGGTGAAAAAAAATCCCGACAAGAATCCTGAATGTATTTATCTGTATAATGCTTTATAAATATTTAAATTATGTTAAATACAATAAATATCTGCATACATACACGCGCGCACACATTAATATTATTTCAGCCCATACCCGATATTTATTGCATACGAATCCGAACCGATGGTTTGTCGGGCGTTAACAACAAAATATTTGTTATTTCGTGATAAGAAATAATTCACAAATGTCTCCAATAAGTCTTGTTGGATGTTGACAAAATTTTCGGGTTCCCTACTGATAGAATAATTAATCATGGAGATATTCACATTCCTATTGTGTGGCCTCCCATTGTCTATGCTCCCAACTTGTCCACAGGTCTATTTTTGCGAGATCTCGCGTGAGTTCGTGGTTTGCGTCCTCGAGTAACCCCGCAACGGGCACATGCGCAGTGGAATGTGAAAGAGGTCTATAGCCGATGATAAGATAAAAAAATCAATGTGCTCTAGTGGCGTCGTTAAATAAAACAAACTTTACAATTATAATTATCCCGACACAATCCTCTCTCATAATATGTAACCCATCTTCATGTGGTGTAGCCCCCATGACCAGAGTTGCACTTGGTCCCCCCCCCCCCCCCCCCCCCACCCACCCCGTAATGAACACTATTATTGTATAGTATATAGTATAGTTTATTAGCTTTAAGCATTCCGGCTCATAGGCATATATTTTATAACATTTGACAAGTGGTGCATAATTGGAGGATGGACAATTACATATGTTTAGAACGTAAACATAATGCATTTTAAAGATATTTACCAATATTACATAATTCTTTTCTGTTTTGAACAGACAATAATTGCTGAAGGTTAAAAACAGATAGTTTGCGCCAGTAGTATTTCTTAATATATATTGAACGTAATTGCATGTACAATGGACATTTCAAAATAAAGTGATATTCATCCTTCTGTTCACACATCTGACATTTCCGTTGCGACCTTTCAATACCATAATATCTACCTTGTTCAATAAACAACTGGTGAGAAGAAACACGAAAGTTTGTTATAAGAGAAGTGTAACGATCTTTCAATGATATTCTAAGGTAGTACTGCAAGCAAAACGTATAGATCTATTAAATGCTTATACACATTACATTTAGGAGAGTTTTCTAGCAGTGTCTCTCTTGAATAAAGTTATCAGTTAAACGTAGTTGTACACTTTAAAAAAAAATATCTCAGTACTATTGACATGCTGATTATACCAAGCATCTCTAAAACCAGGTGATAAAAGTTTTTTTTTTAACATGGTAAAGCCATTTATAACTATTCCGACATTCTAGCATATTATCATATCTAGTGATTTCAAAATACAGTTATTTGTTTCTAAAAGTTTCAACCAGTATTTAACTATTCTTATTTTTCGAACAATATACAAAGGAAGTCTTCCAAGTTCTGTTAGTACTACTACATTTGTTGTGCTTCGTTTAACATTCAAAATTCTTTTACAGAAATCCATATGAAGTTTTTCAACATCATGAGCGGGGTGAGAACCCCATACTTCACATCCATAATTCAAAACACTAGACACATAGGTATCAAAGACATGTACCTTCGTTTTCTTATTAAGTGATAACCTATTACATAATCCTAAAATATGCCACATACACATTCTACCTTGAGATGCAATTACCCTCTGTGTTTGTGTAAATTTACCATTAATATTTAATGTTAACCCAAGGTAGTTAAAACTATCGATCGCGTCAATAAAACCGTTATTATACATCCATTTTTCTTTGGCAGATAATTTTCCACCGTTTCTAAACACAATTTTAGTTTTATCCGTATTGACATCAATATCCCACAGAGTGCTGTTTGTATAATGCGTATCAATCATCTTTTGAAGACCATCTATTGTCTCTGATAAAAGTACAGTGTCATCGGCATACATTAAAAGAAATAAAGAAATACCTTGTAAATACAAAGGCTCACAAAATCCCTCAATTAACTCATTCTCAAAATCATTTATGTACATAGAAAATAAAAAGGGTGACAGCGCTTCTCCTTGCATCAGTCCAACATTGCAATCAAATAGGTCTGAAAAATTAGACTGAAACTTGACACATACTTTCAAACTTTCATACATTGATTTTATAATAACATACAGTTTTCCAGTAATACAGGATCGTGCTAGTTTGTACAACAAGCCTGTATCTATTTACACTATCAAATGTTTTACGATACGCAGTCTCGTGGTATATATTCTTGCGCAAAAATAAACTCGTGCAACTAATAGGAAAGCGAAAACAACGTACCGGTATGTGAAGTTCTGTATATATATTTCACACATAATTATGATGTGATGATATTCATCTTTAATCAGATTGCACTGGTTATATAGTCGTTCTTCTACTGGGGTAAAAGGTTTTGTGTATTGTTCAGTCTCAATTTTCAGTTTGTGGTTGCTGAGACGTAGTTTAGTAAATTGTTTGCGATGTTCTGGATGTATGCAATGTAATAAGTATGGTTCTAGCTGTATATTCTATTTATATAATTTATACGTTCTCATCCTGTTACTAGATCCATTTCTTTTGGCTGAAGCAAGACGATTTTCTCTATAAAAAAAAAGGTCTAAATGTTTAGCTTTAGTCGCACTTATAAGACAAGCTGGATAATTTTCAATACTTCTTTCTTGGTTTAAATTATCAATATAGCAATAATTATCAATATAGCAATAAAGTTTATGTAGCCAACCAGCGTTTATCTGTACAAGGTTAGTGCATTCAGAAAAAGCATGTTGTAATATTACATTATTAGTAGTTCGTATGTGAGAGTATAAACAAATTTACAATTATTTTTTATACAGATAACAAAGTGGGGATAGACCAAGCTCAGCTCTAGATGCCCAATTATGGGCACGACTGCTTAACTGTAATGTTGACTTACAGAATTTAAAGTAAAACTCTCTCTCTCTCTCTCTCTCTCTCTCTCTCTCTCTCTCTCTCTCTCTCTCTCTCTCTGTGTCCCCCTCTCTCTCTGTTTCTCTGTGTGTGTCTCTCTCTCTCTCTCTGCCCCATCTCCCTATCTCTCTCCCTCCCTCCCTCTCTCTCTCTTTCTGTGTGTGTGTGTGTGTGTCTCTCTCTCTCTCTCTCTCTCTCTCTCTCTCTCTCTCTCTCTCTCTCTCTCTCTCTCTCTCTCTCTCTCTCTCTCTCTCTCTCTCTCTCTCTCTCTCTCTCTCTCTCTCTCTCTCTCTCTCTGGCAAGAACGTTTCAAGACATTTTAATGATATGAGCTGGGCACCCCAGACTTCACTGGCATATATAGGATAAATAATGTATTATATATACAGAACCGTATTAGTACACGTGCCGACGAGGCCCATACCTAGGGCATGAGATTGTTGTCGACCTTAGAACACAGGTATCCGCAACGAGAGACGGTGACAACCAATAACGCCAAATGTGTTATAGGTACGTTATATAATAAAGAAGAAGAAGTTTGTTTTGTTTAAAGACACCACTAGAGCACATTGATTTATTAACCATCGGCTATTGGATGTCAAACATATGGTCATTTTGACAGTCAGAGGAAAACCTGCTACATATTGTTTTCATTAGTAGCAGCGGATCTTTTATAAGAACCATCCAACAGGCAGGATAGCACATACCACGGCCTTTGATATACCAGTCGTGGTGCACTGGCTGGAACGAGAAATAGCACAATGGGCCCACTGATGGGGCATCAAGCGAGCGCTTTACCACTAGGCTACGTCCCGCCCTCTTATATATATATGTAACTATAGTATTCGTACTACGGGTTTCTGTTTGGAGGTACCTGTGTTCTAGAGGGACTTGAGATCGAGTTGATCCTCCTGTGGAAAATATTGACAACTTGATGTTCTAAAATGCAATTTCCTGCTTTCTACAAGTAAAATTAGTCATAGCAAATGCTAATATTTTAAATATGTAACACTAGCTTATACTTCAACTGATAAATATAAGTCTTGTTAAAAAAAAACAACACAACAACAACAACAAACCATAACGAAATACCACTGGCCACTAAGTAGTAGAATATGCTTTTCATGCCAGATCCATCTGCACTCCCACCCACCCACCCCCGCAGCAAGCTCATGTCTAGTCACCTATTTCTAATTTGTTGTAGAATACTCCCTCTCCCCCAGCTCGTGTTACGATTCGCCTATCCCTAAATGCTTCCAGTTAGTAGTAAAATCTCTATTTTATATGAACACCCACACCACCCACCCACTGCCATCATGGGAGTCTGCAGCGGGGGAGAGGGGGCAAAGGGGCACTTGCGCATTCCAGGATTTAGACCTGAAATATATATTTGTTTACTTATATTTGTCAGTTAAAGTATAAGCTAGTGTTACATATTTAAAATATTAGCATTTGCCACGATGAATTTTACTTGTAGAAAGCAGGAAATTCAGCGGTTGCAAAATGAAGTACTAGAAGGCGTTGGAACTGTCAGTGTGGGGGGGGGGGGGGGGGTATCGAGAGCTACAGACACTCAGTAATGGGGGCACGGGGTGGGGGGCTCTAGGAGGACGGATTAGGTTACCCAGAAGTTTGCACATTAGTCCACTAGTAATGCATATATAGTTGGTGAAATTGTCGGCCCAAGATTGGAACAAGTATGACTCACATTTCTATCCTTGAATGTGATTGGTCAATGCAGGAATAAGCGATATCCAACTGTTACAAGCGTTCCATGTACATGAGGTTCTAGATTTTTTTTTTTTTTAATTCACTTGCCATGGGACCAGTGGATTTGAAAATTTACTGGTCATGGTAAAAAATTCACTTGCCCGATTTTAACTGTTTATAAAACACAAAACCCCATTAAATTGAAATAATTAACTTTTTAATATACATTTTGCATACTAAGATCATGTTAAATGAATTTGTCAATTTACACAACATGCTCATTGGGCATATTTTATGGTATGTTTAGAAAAACATGCAAACAATTTTCATCAATTTAGAATAAAGTTACTTATTAATATTTAAAAATAATTGTTTCCACTAATACCACCTAAGTTATAAAAACTATCCATGTTACCTATTAGAACAATTAACAGCATTAAAAACAAATTAATATTGTATCACTTATAAATGTGTATATATTTATTTACTTATAAATGGGAATTCCTCCCCCCCCACACACCCCGCCCCCCCACAAAAAAAAAATCAAAAAGAAACAAGAACCTTTATTAGCATAAACTGTACATGTATTATAGGTTAAGACATACAATTCCACACCAAACACCAAATTAGTAATTTTTCAATGTAGATACTTTGTTAAATTTATCTATTCCATAGCATATTGATGTCGTGGTTGAGTTAAAGATTACTGGTGATCAACTATTTGTCAGTGAAATATTGCATGTGACAGCAAATCTAAAAAAGTGACTTTTAGATGTTTCTTTTACTTTCGTACGATAGTATGTGTTCAAGAAAATATGAACTGTGGTGAAAATAGACGTCGGAAATGAGGGTAGTAAACGTCGCATGCGACGCGCGACGCCTTGTTTTGCAACCGCTGAAATTGCATTTTAGAACATCAAGTTTTCAACATTTTGCGCGGGAGGATCAACCCGCACTCAAGTCCCTATAGAACACGGGTACCTCCAAACAGAAACTCTAGTACGAATTCAGTGTTTCTGCCAGAGGGTAAAACTGTCCTACATTGATTTTATTACAGCATGTAGGATTGTGCTAGTTGTACAACAAGCTGTATCTATTTACACTATCAAATGCTTTACGGTACGCGGTCTCGTATATATTCTTGAGCAAAATAAACTCGTGCAATAAATAGGAAGCGAAAACAACGTATGTGAAGTTTTTATTTGTTTTAACTTAACAACATTTTGACAAAATTAATGACTTATCATTACTGTATGATTTTCTTAACTTTTAACTTAACCCATTTTCTTTCCCATAGGCTACCCCCAGTTGACTGTGGTTGCATTCAATTCCATAGCGCCATATACCCAAACATTTCTTTCTGGCAGAAACACTGAAATACTGTAGTTACATATATACTCTTTACCATATAGCGTACCTATACCATATTTGGCGTTACTGGTTGTCACCGTCACTCGTTGGGGATACCTGTGCTCTAAGGTCGACAGTCACTTTTCGCAACTTTGTTTTGGCTTCGTACACAATAAATAAAACATATCCAACGGTAACATTTTGATGTGATATATTTGACAAAAGGTACGTTTTATTTCTTTCTTCTTTTAAAATTTAAACTTAATATTTTGTCAAGAACTATGAAAAGTAAAAACATACCAACCTGTTAAAGGGACACACCCTAGTTACGGCTAGTTGTTAACCATTACGACGTTATTTTTCGCTATTAAACCCATTTTTTCACAAATAAAATTGCACTTTACTTACCGTTTATTATTTAGAATATACATTTCCATTCACCTGAAGTGTTTTTTGGTAATCCTGGTAATCCTGGTGTTTGCAATACCACAGAATGTATTTTTCGTATTTCTGAAAAACTCACGCGCGTCTGAGAAAAAACCGTCGAGCAGACAAGGTCTAATCTATTTTTAGAGGGGATATTTCCATTTCAATGTCACAGACGTTGGTATACCACGTGACCGTTATCATTTTGGTTCGGTTTGTTTTCTCGTGCATGTTTCGCGCAATCAACATTCGATTTGTTGTTTTCATTTGTGAGATTTTTCTTCACAATTCGTGAACATTTTCAGTAACAATAAAGTTCACACAAGTAAGTATCTCAATACAAAACGTTAAAAACCCTTAAAACCAATAATTTTGCTAAGTCCTACGATATCTGGAGAGGGGATACAACCAGGACAGAACAGTTGGAACATGTCCAGGAGAGGTGAAAAGAACGCACCCCAAGTCTGTCAAATTTGTCGTGACGTAGGCATTGTTGTGCTTCGAGCGACATCTACCGGTGATATCAGAATACAAACTTTCAAAATTATTTCAAGCCATTGGGACATAGGGATTCCCATGGTGTTTATCGATATAAAACCTGCTTTTTCACTCCATTTGATAAAAACGTGATCTAAGTGTGTTACATGTTTGTAGATTAACCAAATTATAATTTATTTTCGATGGATGGAACTAGGGTGTGCGGCTTTAACAGCATTGTCTTCTTATTATTGAATTTTGACAGGGGTCAATGTTAGTAGACCAGTTTTTATTTTAATGTGGCGAAGTATAATTTTGAATTACTATTGAATTTGTTTTTGTTTGAACATTACTAATGTACATGCATGTGTTTGACGACGAAAGTCTTGTAATTAAAAACTTGTACCAATTACGAAATATGAATTTCAAGTGAAATTACAGTGAAATATGCTATATTTATTGTGTACGAAGCCAAAACAAAGGTGCGAAAAGTGAATGTCATCGACTTTAGAAGTGACGTAAATGGGACACCAAAGGAGTCAAACCAGAGTTCAGTTACGTTTTAATATACAAAGTACTTCATACTAAACAGTGGCGGATCCAGAAAATCTATTTAGGGGATCCCAAATGACATGAGACGAAATGCCATGGGAAATTTGTTAGAGGTTTGGGGGAAATCGTAAAAAAAAAGAAGAAAATGAATATATAGGCTAATAAAATTATAACTGTCGCAAAATGTAGGGGGGAGAGCGGGCTCCTGTTCCCCCCTAGATCAGCCTCTGCTAAATTAATAGGTCTTTCCTTTCTTACGGGTACTCACGAATTATCTGACTGGATTGTACAGTTGTGTTTGTTTATCCTGCAACCACTGCTTCTATCGATAGGTTATGATGACGGATAAAGCAAAGTCATATACGTATAGTAGCAGGATATAACTTTTGACGTCACTCATGTGACGTCACACGCATAGCTACATTACAAAATCGCTCATTTGACCTCTAGGTCATCGTACAATGTTGCTGAAATAACAGAAATAATAGCTTTTTGCCGCAATTTTTATGGTCTGCAGGATAAAGATAATAACTAGTTAATGACGTAGGATATCGACTTTATCCTGTTCAAGCCGTATGAGAAATTCCGCTCAGCAAGACTCGCGGAATTCCCCATGTTTACCTTCACAGGATAAAGTCAATATCCTACGTCATTATTTATAGGATATTAAACGAGCTTCCATTTCGTATCATGTTTATGTTCCGAGTGAAATAAGTTTCAACTGTCACGAGCTTTTGCGAGTAACAATGAAAATTATTTCACGAGTGACATAAACATGATACGAAATGGTAGCGAGTTTAATATCCTTTAAAAAAATATATATTATCCATAATCGATATTAATTTATACCATTCAACTCGTTTGGCTAACGTTCCTGTAAGGTCGTAGAACGTGCGCCAATCGATGACGTCGAAGTGTTACGTCCGACTTGGCGTAACTCTAATTGGGACGTATTACTTTAATATATGTGCCCCCCCCCCCCCCCCCCTCACACACTTTTTGGCACCTTCCTACGTCCGTAAAATGGTATTTTCGTGAAAGTATTCAAATATCGTGGGAGGGTGAGGGTGGCGGTTATGTGGTTTGGCAAAAATGACGCTAAACGAGATTGATAAAAATATTTTTTGTTGAAACGGGAATAGGGTTCATCTACACTAATCAATATATCGATTTCAAATCCTAAGAAGAATTTAAAAAAAAATCAGTGGTCTTTTGCGATCAGTGGTCTTTTGGATATTACAAACACTTTTCGGGGCCAATTTTATACATTATTCAAAACTTCGAAACCTGTTTGACAAGGTTATTTTACCAAATTAAAGACTGTATAATTAATTGTGTACGCCAAACTTGTGTACGTCAAATTGTAAACAATTGTTTTTTGGGAGGGGTGGGGGTGGGGGAGAACCGCCCTTGCTAAATCACTTGGTGCAATATCTGTACTACTGGATGTTCGGATTGTATGACTGTTTTAAATTGAAGAATCCTGTATTTGTAGTAGCTATAAATTCTGCAAAGTCCTAGATCTTCGCAGACCTACTTCTCATTCCAGCCAGTACACCACGACTGGCATATCAAAGGCTGTGGTATGTACTACCCTGTCTGTAGGATGGTGCATATAAAAGATCCCTTGCTGCTAATCGAACAGAGTAGCCCATGAAGTGGCGACAGCGGGTTTCCTCTCTCAATATCTGTGTGGTCCTTAACCATGTGTCTGACGCCATATAACCGTAAATAAAATGTGTTGAGTGCGTCGTTAAATAAAACATTTCTTTCTTTCTTTCGCAGACCTACATTCAGTGACAGCAAATAGCATCGACGTTGGTCAGCGACTTCACCTTGGCTCAACAGAATCGAACCACCTCGGTGGATCCATTCAGCTTAATGGGTTTTTTCTCTCGTTCCAACCTGTGGTCAAAGGCCGTGGTATGTGCTTTCCTGTCTGTGGGAAAGTGCATATAAAAGATCCTTTGCTGCATTAGGGAAAATGTAGCGGGTTTTCTCTGATGACTACGTTTCAGAATTACCATATGTTTGACATCCAATAAGGCGATGATTAATTAATCAATGTGCTCTAGTGGTGTCGTTAAACAAAACTAGATTTTCACCGTGGCCCAATTTTACAAAATATCGTAAGCTTAGTTTTTCACGTAAATAGATAATAATACATGAGTGGCCGTTAGATACCATTTACCTTACAACGAGTTGTTTTAAAATGTATATAACAAGCGAAAGCGAGTTGGATATGTTTTTAAGTTGTAAGATAAATGGTATCTAACGGACACGAATATATTATTCTATTTCTTACATATTCTCAAAAATCAGGTTTTAAGCAAATTTTAACATCTTTTTCGACTAAAAGTTATTTACACCCCTTTCTCTTGTAGCTAACGTATGCGTCACAGACAAATGATTGTTAGGTTACAGGTAACTATATGTCACAGTGTAATCGATTTCGACAGTGCTGGTTTTTCACTGGATGGTATGGCACTGATGACCTGGTCATCACCTAGGAGCAGCCAGTCGTATGTCTTGAAATTATTAACAAGCGTACACGTGTTATCAAAAATAACGAATGATGTTCCCATCAACGGGTGTGTATGAAACGTACCGGTAAATCTACGACTAAACCACAGTTCTTATTACTATTATAGAACAACAATATTTAATATAGTTTGAAGTATACATTTTTTTTCTTTTGTCCTTAAAATATTTCATCTTCCGTAATGGTGTAATTTTCTGAGTGAAATTGATGCCAAACACAATTATACGTACGTATGTTGCAGACGTAAACTGTAAACGGTGTTTTGTTTTGTTTTTTAATTACCTCCTTGTTTGGTCATTCGGTTTGACATGAAACGCAAAACCCAGTTTTGCCAGCATTTTTTTTCTGAAGGAAAAATTATATACATGTAATCATGCTTCGTAATAGTAATTACAGGGCCATACCTGGGGGAGGAAGGGTGGGGGACGGACACGAGGACAATTTCCTACTCACTCCAAAATACGAGAGAGATGCTTGTTTGTTTGTTTTTGTATTGGGTTTTTGTTTGTTTGGTTTTTTGTTGGTTGGTTGGTGGGGTTTTTTTTTTTTTTTTTTTTTTTTTTTTGGGGGGGGGGGGGGTTGAGTACCACTTCATCCCAGTTATTTTGGACTAGGTACTCCCTGAAATGGCCTGCTTTTAATTTGCCTGATCACTATTATTACTATGATCATATTTCTCATTACTGTTTTGGGTGGCGCCTGTTACACTGTGATCAAGAACATGAGGCGAATTTGAAGCGAAAGCTATGTCATAATCGGCCGATTACAGTAATCGGACGTGATCGTACGAATCTTCATTCTTGCATTTCTGGTATTCCGATATCATCGTTCTCATTGGTCTATTTTCGATATCTGCTACGTCATAATCGGTAGATTCCAGTAACCTGACGTGATCATAAGAATCTTCATTCTTGCCGTTCTTGTATTCTTCCGATCGCATCGTTCCCATTGGTCTATTCTCGACATCTGCTACGTCATAATCACCCACAGCTTTTGTTTCAAGCTGCTTAGGGTGTCTGTTATTGATCACTTGAGTGTATAATTGGTCTGTCGTTTCTCCTACGTCATAAATGTGATCTTCGTAAGCATTGTCTTTATTTTCACTTTCACTTTGAGATGAAATGACGTCACTTTTGTTACTGGATCTTGTGTTGTCAGACAAAGATATTACTTCTTCCTCAGGCGATTTCACTTTTCTACGGAAACAAAAAATCCGTCTGAAAAATTAAAAACAAAATAAAATAGACCTTACAATATTTAATTATATGTTAATATACCAAGAATCGTTGATGTCATCCAAGTAACACATGTAGCAAGTGCTACAGGCCCTGCGCTTCAGGGGACCCCGCGGTGATGTGTACATTTATTTTCCACAGGTAATTTTCCCCTCTCTCCCAGGGAGTTGCAAAATATATATCCTGGGAAGGAGAACCCGCTGTTATGTGTTCTACAGGCCCCGCGGATTCTTAAACCGGCTCTGATGTCATGTCATAGACCTATATATGTGCATGCATGCGGAATTTAACGTAGTCGGTACATTGCTAATTTGAGGGGTGTGGGTAGCAAGATTAAAGCCCCCCCCCCCCCCCCCTCGGTGGATGTATTTGTTTTTCCCATTCCAACCAGCGGCCAACGAACCGACTGGTGTATCAAATGTCATATCTGTGGGAAAGTGCATACCAAAGATCGCTTGCTGCCAATGGGAAACAGGATTTTCGCTGAAGACCATTCATTCAGGATTATCCAATGTTTGATATCCAATAGTCAATGATTAATTAACCAATGTCCTCTAGTGGTGTTGTTAAACAAGGGGCGGGACGTAGCCCAGTGGTAAAGTGTTCGCTCGATGCGCGGTCGGTCTGGGATCGATCCCCGTCGGTGGGCCCATTGGGCTATTTCTCGCTTCAGCCAGTGCACCACGACTGGTACATCAAAGGCCGTGGTATGTGTTATCCTGTCTGCGGGATGGTGCATATAAAAGATCCCTTGCTGCTAATCAAAAAGAGTAGCCAATGAAGTGGCGACAGCGGGTTTCCTCTCTCAGTATTTGTGTGGTCCTTAACCATATGTCCGACGCCATATACCCGTAAATACAATGTGTTGAGAGTGTCGTTAAATAAAACATTTCCTTCCTTGTTAAATAAAACATAGTTCAGATCTTTATTATTACTTTATTTCCTTCAACTGATTCTGTCACAAATGCATTTTTTTCTGAATAAATGGTTTGTTTATATCTGTAGCTACCTCATCTATTACCCCACCATGTGATAGCTGCATCTTTCTATATCTTCTGAATGTTACCTTTCTGCTTCGCCCCTTTCTCTCCCTCTCTACCCTCCCCCCCCCCCCCCCGACCAACGCCAATAAATGTCAATGAATTCAAATGGAAATAATTTTATTTATTTATTTTTTGTTTGTTGATTTTTTTTATGCACCAAAATGTATGTAGGCAGCATTTGTGTATAAAAAGATAAAATCCCCAATGTACAAAGTATTGCAATTTAAAAAGATAAGTAAAATAAATAAAAAATAATATATATTTTTTTCCCTCTTCAGATTGCTATTAATTACATAAATGATGTACAATTTCCTTTGTTATTAAATCTAACATATTTGTTTTCACTATCACAATGATCTAAAGAAAATTAAATTTTCAAGCAGTGTCAATTTACTTTCTCTATGGCAGAACATTGGAAATGCATGTTATTATATTAAAGTGACATTCCTGAGTTTGCTGCATTGTAAGATGTTTCCGACTAATAAAATATTTCTACGATTAAACTTACATATTAAATATATTTTCTTGTCTAGAATATCAGTGTCTGTATATGCAATGTGTTTCTGGTCGTCTTAATATTTGTAAGAAGCCCAAACTGGATTTTGTCTTCAAATGATTTCGCACGTACAAAAAATTAACAAACAAAAAATTAGGAAATAAAATGAAATTTAACCTAGTACAAATATTAGAACGACCAAAAACACGTTTAATATACAGATACTAATATGTTATGCAGAAAAATATATTTGATATGTAATTACAATCGTTGAAACGTCTCTGTTAGTCGATAACATCTTACAAATTGCAGCAAACTTAGGAATGTCACTTCAAAATTCGTCAACATTGACATTATTAGTTTGGTCTGGGAGTAATGATAATAATATAAAAACGATTGTGGATTTGAAACTCAATAACACACACATGTGTAAAACTAATTGTAAGCCAACGATTCAAAATTAGTCAACCTTGACATTATTAGTTTGATCTGGAAGTAGGCTAATATTAAAACAGAAAAACGTCTTTAGATTTGAAACTCAATAACACACACATATGTAAAACTAATTGTAAGCCAACGATTCAAAATTAGTCAACCTTGACATTATTAGTTTGATCTGGGGGTAATAATAATAATTAAAAAGACGATTTGAAATTTGATAAGACACACAAAACTAACTGTAAGCCAACGATTCAAAATTCGTCAACATTGACATTATTAGTTTGGTCTGGGAGTAATGATAATAATATAAAAACGATTGTGGATTTGAAACTCGATAACACACACATATGTAAAACTAATTGTAAGCGAATGATTCAAAATTAGTCAACCTTGACATATTAGTTTGATCTGGGAGTAATAATAATAATAATATAAAAACGATTTTAGATGTGAAACTCAATAACACACACATATGTAAAACTAATTGTAAGCGAATGATTCAAAATTCGTCAACCTTGACATTATTAGTTTGATCTGGGGATAATATAAAAGGAGAAAAACTGCTTTAGTATTGCAACGCCAGGGCCGTAGTTAGGATTTTTTGTTTGGGGGGTGGGGGGGGGGGGGCAACTGAGTAGTTAATAGTCTAAAAGTCCTTAAACAGTTAAGAAGAGAATTTTCTTTAAGTTTCTATCATGCTTTCCGGATTTTTTTCGGGGGGGGGGGCAACTGCCCCCCCCCTGCCCCCCCCCCCTCTGCTAGCTACGGCCCTGAACGCAATAACACACACACACTATTACTTATGTACAGTGTACTACTATTTTAAGGCAATGATTCAAGATGCGTCAACCATGACATTAGTTTGATCTGGGGGTAATAACAAAAAAAACAGAAAAAGGAAAAAACAAAAAAAACTAAACACTTTAGATTTTCAACTCGGTACCAACCTCTTGAAGGCAATTAACATCATTACAAGAACAGCAGCACAGAGAATTCCGATTGCTATTGACGTGACAACAATAACCAGCGGAAAGACTTCCGGTTCAGGAACATCTGCAAAGATTTCAGCCATTTCTAAATTTACAACTGATTTTAAATGGCTAAAGTGTTCTAAGTGAAGAAGACAAGAAATGTTTTTACATCTACATAAATATATAAATTAAAGGGACATTCCTGAGTTTGCTGCAATTTTTAAGATGTTATCGACTAACAGAGACTTTTTAACGATTGTAATTACATATCAAATACAATTTTCTGCATAATATATTAGTGGCTGTATATTAAACGTGTTTCTGATCGTTCTAATATTTGTACTAGGTTAAATTTTATTTTATTTCATAAAATATATTTGTTCGTACGTACGAAATTATTTAAAGACAAAATCCAGTTTGGGCTTCTTACAAATATTAAGACGACCAGAAACACATTAAATATACAGACACTGATATTTTAAACAAGAAAATATATTTAATATGTAAGTTTAATCGTAGAAATATTTTATTAGTTGGAAACATCTTACAATGCAGCAAACTCAGGAATGTCCCTTTAAACTAAACGTTTCCTTTAATTAAAGTTTGTTTTGTTTAACGACACCACTAGAGAACGTTGATTAATAAATCATCGGCTATTGGATGTCACACATATGGTAATTTTGACTGGTAGTCATTAGAGGAAACCCGCTACATTTTTCCTAATGCAACAAGGGATCTTTTATATGCACTTTCCCACAGACAGGAAAGCACATATCACGGCCTTTGACCAGTTGTGGTGCACTGGTTGGAACAAGAAAAAAAACCCAAATCAGTTGAATGGATCCACTGAGGTGGCTCGATCCTGCGACGCAAGCACCTCAAGCGATCACTCATGCGGCTAAGCTAAATCTTGCCCCTTCCTTTAACTCGTAAATTAGTGTAGTCTTTTCGTAATCAGATTGTGATGCCTTGATTTTGACTGTAGCGAATCACAATCATAAAGAACTTTATTGCTTTCTTTTTCCTTTCTTCTTTCTTTCTCTCTTTCACTAATATTCATTTGTGCTCATATATATATATATATATATATATATATATATATATATATATATATATATATATATATATATATATATGTGTGTGTGTGTGTGTGTGTGTGTGTGTGTGTGTATATATATATATACATGTATGTGTGTGTGTGTGTGTGTGTATCCTATAACTTACCCATGATATCCATGTCATAAACCAATGTCATAATTTTAGTGTATTAACCCGGTTAATAATGATATGCAAATTTGCAAGGTCTCTAGGTAATGTGTTGCTGTGGATGAGTCATTTGCTTACAAGCCGATAAGACCCGTGTACCTGGCCGTAATGTTTTCAAAGCTTTAGTTAAAGAAAGAAATGTTTTATTTAACGACGCACTCAACACATTTTATTTACGGTTATATGGCGTCAGACATATGGTTAAGGACCACACAGATTTTGAGAGGAAACCCGCTGTCGCCACTGCATGGGCTACTCTTCCGATTAGCAGCAAGGGATATTTTATTTGCGCTTCCCACAGGCAGGATAGCACAAACCATGGCCTTTGTTGAACCAGTTATGGATCACTGGTCGGTGCAAGTGGTTTACACCTACCCATTGAGCCTTGCGGAGCACTCACTCAGGGTTTGGAGTCGGTATCTGGATTAAAAATTCCATGCCTCGACTGGGATCCGAACTCAGTACCTACCAGCCTGTAGACCGATGGCCTACCACGACGCCACCGAGGCCGGTCTTTAGTTAAAATGCATGACGTCTTAACTAATTTTTGCTAATCGTTATGACCTCATATTACCGATGGCGGCGACTTTAGTACTGTGAATTACTAAAATTTAATTAAAATGTAATTGAATTAAAATGTTATTTTAGAAGTGCTATAGGATAAATAGAATTCGCTACTCGTTTTTTAATATGTGAAATATCAACCTCGTCTAGCCTCGACAAATACCGATTAACATAGACTCGGTTGATATTTTCCATATTAAAAAAACAGTCGTGACGAATCCTCTATATGTACAATGTATATATATATATATATATGTAAAGAAATTTCAACAAAAATCGAAATGATTCCATCACAATTCTTCTACCAAATATATTTTTCCTAATTTCCAAAATGTGGTACACCGTCAGAGTACACTAATAGTTCTCAAAGTGCTCTCACTGGGGTGGCGGGCCCTTCGTAAAGATAAATGGACGAGTTAAGTATGTATGATCGATGCGAGTACGACACAAGACAGTTTTATCCTTCCTGCACCGTCTGTAAGAGGACTGCCACTCTCTCACTCTCAACTTACCCTCGTAGCAGATTGCTCGCAGTTTCTTGTCGCAGTCTTTAGTCTCGATATGCAGACCACGTCCTCTGTGCTGAACTGCCAGACACCCCGTGCCACGAAACGTGGTGCTGCTAAGGTTTAGGTCATGTAGGTCTTGTTTGCTTAGCAGACGACCTGTTATAAGTTCAAAACGATCATATAGGTATAACTAAACCAAAATAACGTCCGGCTGGGTCAAAGGTCGAGGTGCTGCTCAGGTCTAGGTCATCTATAGTCCGTCCCATCATTCTGTTAAAATGTTGTTGTTTTTTGTGTGTGGGTTTGTTGTTTTTTTGTGGTTTTTTGTGTGGGGTTTTTTTGTGGGTTTTTTAAATAATTTCAGTTTGGTTTGACGTAAGAAGAAAAGTAAACGTGTTTTGGACATAAAGAAATACAATTTGTGTGTGCAATTTACAAATCAATCGGCTCGGAAATAAATAACTTGTATTAAATTACACAGTATGAAAAAATGCGATCCCTGTGGGGCGGACTATAGGTCTTGTTTGCTTAGCAGACGACCTATTATAAGTTATAAGTTCAAAAAGATGATATACTAGTAGGTAGTACTAAACCAAATAACATCCGGCTGGGTCAAAGTTCCAGGTGTACCGGTCTTGTTTGTTTAGACGACATGTTATAAGTTCAAAACGATTATTTAGGTAGTAGTAAACCAAATAACATCCGGCTGGGTCAAAGGCCGAGGAGCACCGGTCTTGTTTATTTAGCAGACGATCTGTTATAAGTTCAGAAAGATCATTTTGTTAGTACTAAACTAAAATAACATTCGGCTGAGTCAAAGCTCGAGGTGCATCATTTTGTTAGTACTAAACCAAAATAACATTCGGCTGAGTCAAAGCTCGAGGTGCACCGAACGTTTGATAGAGCAGTTAATATCACAAGTCCTGTCATTGGTGCAATCTATTGAAATCAGCTCTGCTGGTCTACATGTAATAGTTATTAACCAGTGGAGCTGATTTTAATCAGATTCGCCATTGGAGATAATTGTCAGAGTTTTTGTTGTCAAAAAATTTAGTTTCGTAGTTTCGATTGGGTAATAAATTTATGCAATTTTATTTCATCTAGCATCACTGTGTCAAGTAGCCTTGTGCTTGAAACATATATGGAGTACCTGTAGCACTAAGTACTACAATTGTGTGCGAAACTAGGAGTGTTGTAAAAACATCTGGTTATACCGAAAAATTTAATGAGCCATGGAAGGTTCCACTTTCTTCAGTTAATATTTTGAGGGATAGGTTGTAGTACTGATATTTATGGGTCATAGTTTGGTTGATATACCACATACGTTAACATTTTCACTATGTGACATCTGTTTCACTAACCCCATTGTTTAGACAGACAACCCATGAGAGCGTGCTTGTGCCGTAATTGGATGTAAGCACGAAAATAAACATAAACAACACACGGGCGTAGAAAGGTGCCAAAAAGTCGGGGGGGGGGGGGGGGCACACACACATATATATAAATATATGTATAAATATATAAAAACCATCGCTGCTGCTACAAAATGGGGGGGACATGCCCCCTCCCCCCACTCAGCTTCATACGCCAGTGCAACAAGTGGAGTGTGTTGTGGTATCATCAATACCATATCTGTAGGAATACAAATTACAGCATGCGAGATTCTGGCTCTTCCCTTAACAGGCTACAACACCAAATACAATGTACTGCAATTTCCAATATATATATATATATATATATATATATATATATATATATATATATATACATACATACATTGTACTACTTTCCCTTGTATCATATCATAATTAGTATATTAAATTATTTTTCAAAATATATAATGTCACGTCCTGGCTGATTTCACATATAACAGTTAGTTTTATTTAAAAACTTCTTCTTTTTTTCAGAAATAAAAATCCTTTTTAATTCTCCTTCTTCTCAATGTCCCAATTATAAATAAAAGGTATAATGATGACTGATTGTATTAAATGATTAAAATAACCATCTCAAACTTTGGGCCAGGACGTGACATTCAAGATGGCATGTTAAACTGTGTAAAGATTAAAAATGTATTAAATCTCTCTGTATAGTGAAATTGGCAAAATTGACTAGGTAATGCACATGTACCTAAAAGAAATATATATATATACTTCGTACCGTCGAAATAGTCCGGTTTACATAGAGAACCGGTTTAGGCAGAATTCATCCAGAGTTATGGTTCTTGGATGATCGACAACTCGCGATCAACAATGACATTTGAACCCATGGATGGTTGGAAAACACAGTCATACAAGTCAGACTTGCAATCGATTATTTCACAGACATAAAATATATACCCAAAGGGACATTCCCGAGTTTGCTGCAATTTTTAAGATGTTATCCACTAACAGAGACTTTTTAACGATTGTAATTACATATCAAATATATTTTTCTGCATAAAATATTAGTGGCTGCATATTAAACGTGTTTCTGGTCGTTCTAATATTTGTACTAGGTTAAATTTCAATTTATTTCCTAAAACAATATTTATTCGTACGTACGAAATTATTTGAATACAAAATCCAGATCTAACGGCCTACCGCAATAAGAGTAAACTTCACATATATATATATATGTGTGTGTGTGTGTGTGTGTGTGTGTGTGTGTGTGTATAAATATAAATATATATATGTGTGTGTATATATATATATATATATACACACACACACACACACATATACCCCCCCCCCCCCACCCACCCCCACACACACACACACACGTGCAATAAAGAGTCCTATAATAAGGTATAAATACAATACCATTGGTCCATCGCCACCTCTGCAAACGGCTGAGCCCAATCCAGTATGTTAAGTTTCTCCTACTTGCACGGTAGAGATGTGGCGAGTTTTCAAAAGTCAATTTGACGAGTTTGTATCTCAAGCTTGCAGTGTAGTAAGAGAGCGCCAGTTCCTCGGTACAAACAGATATTCTACAAGTCTTGTTTTTCACGGTCTTGTTGGATAGTTCTGAAGGAATGAAGGAATTAAATAATTAAATCATTAATTAGTTTTTTAATTAATTAATCAAAGAAGCATTCTGAGAGTACTGCTGTAGCAATATAATATAATCTTAACCGGGCCCCACAAATGTTCATATCGCAATGTTCAAGGGCCATAACTCTGTCAAAATGTATACCTTCCATTCTTGACAGAATTATGGCCCTTGAATATTTTCCCATGAAAGTTAAACTTGATCTAGCCATAACTGTCAAAAATGGGTAAATGGGGAAACTCAAACTTGATCTGTAACCATACACCACACACAAGACACACACGACACCACACACACATACACACGCAAAATCCATACACGATTTACACAAAACACACACACATATACACATACACTTCATACACGACACACACGCACACACACACACGCACGCGCGTACACACAACACATACATACACATAGACACACACACACACACACACACACACAAAAACACACACACACAACACACATACAGATACACCCACAGCACAGACACGCATACACACACAATACACACACATACATACACTCCATACATGACACACACACACGCGTGTACACGCACACACAATAAACACGCACATACACAACACACACATACACATAGACATAGACACACACACAACACACATACATATACACACAACACACACGCATTAACACAACTCACATGCATACACACGTACACACACACAACACACACATACACAACACACACGCATACATACACACACACACATACACAACACACACACACAACACACACACATTAACACAACTCACATGCATACACACGTACACACACACAACACACACATACACAACACACAACACAACACACACATACATACATACATACACACACACAACACACACACACACAACACACACACACACACAACACACACGCATACACACAACTCACATGCATACACACGCACACACACACAACACACATACACAACCTCACACACACACACACACACACACACACACACACACACACACACACACACAATCAACTACTATTTGGCCAAATGCTCATGCGTCTCTGCATTGTGCAGAAATACGACCCTGACTACATATTAGTGATGGGAATCGGTTGGGATTTCATCATCGATCATCGGTTATAATCGGTTAGCACCAACCGATCCACTTTCGATTACACAATCGGTTAGAATTTCATAAACATAAGAAGGCTTAGAATTATAAGGGTCATACACCTATTGTCGTGTGCACCCTGCAAATGGCTAATTGTACCTTTATTAAAGGCATACTGTCACGGATTTAAGGACCTTATTTGTCCAAAAGTGGATAATAAATGAAAATTACATCAATGTTTAGAAACCAAATCTGGCTATTGACTAACCTTAACGAAACCATGATGGAGTGAAATCCATGTCAATCCTTTTGGCAATATT
>NC_054709.1:16406614-16539114 GCF_016097555.1 Gigantopelta aegis | reverse complement strand
GTCAAAATTTCTGGTTTCGGAAATGCTAACAATGATAATAATAGATGTTTCAAAACAATAAATATTAGAAATATAGAGGTTATTACCAGTGTTTTTCGGTATCGTCAACATCATATATTAGGAAATTAGGAATAAAAATCGTATATGGCAAGCATAATACATAATTTTTATTCCTAATATATGACGATACCGATATCGAAACACACATACGTAGTACACAGAGAAGTTAAACATTCATTCTTTCATTCATTCATTCATTCATTCTAAAACGGATTCACTTGGGACCGATCAAATATGCATGTTTAGACAAAGTATATATCTTCAATATACATACATGTATATTTATATTTATTGTACCTTTGCATATACATATAAAAATACATATACACATACTAACACACATTCACACACACACACACACGCACGCACGCACGCACGCACACACACACGTAAGCACACATTTTAGAAATAACGATTCAAACTTTAGTCGTCTGAGGTGCTATGTGTGTGCTTGCGCGCATATTGAGGTATAATTGTGACTTCTATGTGTATAATGCGCATGGGTGCGTGCGCGCATGCATAGGTATCATTGCGACCTCTCTATGTGTATAATGCGAATGTGTGTCCGTGTGCGCATGCAGAAGTATCATTATTACCTCTCTGTGTGTATAATGTGCATGTGTGTGCGTGCGCACATGTATGCAGATGCATCGTGACCTCTATATGTGTATAATGCGTATGTGTGCGTGCGCGCATGCAGAAATACCAGTGTGACCTCTCTATGTGTATTATACGCATGTGTGTGCATGCGCGCATGCAGATGTATCATTGTGGCCTCTCTATGTGTATAATGCGCATTGGTGCGCGTGAGCGCAGGCAGAGGTATCATTGTAATGTCGCTCTTGTCAAACTGGGCACAATGCGAATGTGTGCGTGCGCGCATGCAGAGAGATCATTGTGACCACTCTATGTGTATAATGTGCATGTTTGCGTGCGCGCATGCAAAGAGATCATTGTGACCACTCTATGTGTATAATGTGCATGTGTGCGTGCGGGCATGCAGAGAGATCATTGTGACCTCTCTACGTGTATAATGCACATGTGTGCGCGTGAGCGCATGCACAGGTGTCATTGTAATGTCGGCTCTTGTCAAACAGGACACATGTTCATATTTCTTCGACATTTACTCACTGAGCCTGTGTATAGAAACCTTTCCACGTCCTCCGCAGATTTCCTCAACGTTTCCACTGCATTTTGAGACATCCCTGTCTTGACGAATTTTACTCTCGTTTGTATTCTCTAGGCAATAGCATGTCCATCCCTGTGCACAGTAAAAGAAAAACGAATGCGATATTTGTTCAACGCCATCAAGCAACGTTTGAAGTGCACATAAAATGTCCCTTACTTCCTTTTCAGTATTTACAACCTATATGACAGTAAGAGTTTCCGTCTCTGTCTGTCTCTCTATATCTCTCCCCCCCCCCCCCCCTCTCTCTCTCTCTCTCCCTCCCTCCCTCCACCTCTCTCTCTCTCCTTCCCCTCTCTCTCTCTCTCTCTCTCTCTCTCTCTCTCCCTCCCTCCCTCCCTCCTCCCCTCTCTCTCTCTCTCCTCCCTCTCTCTCTCTCTCTTTCAGCTCTCTTCTCTCTCTCTCTCTCTCTCTCTCTCTCTCTCTCTCTCTCTCTCTCCCTCGCTCCCTCGCCCCACCTCTCTCTCTCTCTCTCTCTCTCTCTCTCTCTCTCTCTCTCTCTCTCTCTCTCTCTCTCTCTCTCTCTTTTTTGCCCCCTCTCTCTCGCTATCTCTCCTCCCCTCTCTATCTGTGTATGTCTTGATCACATATCAAAATAACCATAATATGTTAGACGCCAAATAGCCGCAGGACAACACATACCATGGCCTTTGATGTTCACAGCTGCCAGTTTTTTTGCCGGAATACTCTGCCGTTCAAGGGGTCTAGACGGAAATTTGGACGGATAAGATCGCTATCTATTGTCAAAGATAACTGTATAGCGAAAACATGGAATGGCTGCCTGACAACGGTAAGCAAATATTTCCGCTCTAATACAACAAATATTCTATGATTGACGCTAAATATATACCTTTACATTGATCATTTTCGAGTTCGCCGATAACAAATATTTCACATACTAACCACTAATACACACACTACAGGAAGAAACCCGACAGCACCCCATTCAATAATGTTCCGTTTAAATACGTAGGTGATGACGAGTTTCTTCTTTGTACGCACGATGTGTGTACAGTAGTCGACTGGAAATAAATGCAAAAGGTGGTCGGTAGTGCAGATCAAGAGAAGAAACGGTCAGAACGATTGGAAACTGTTAAAAGGCTTCAAATGGTACGTTTTAGAATTCTCGCCCCTACCCCCTAAAAAAAGAAAAAAATATTTAAATCTAGTCCGCCATCAGAATAAGCATAAAGTGTATCGGACTCTGCGAAAAGGAGTACTTTACATGAATATGAAAGCGGCTCACCTCTAACCCAATCAAATCTGTTGTATCGGGGCATTCCGTATGACACTTGTAAGCGTCATTTCCATTGATTGTGTGTTGAGACTGGAAACTGATGTCACTAGTTGCCATGATTCCAATATATTCAAATAGTGGTGATTGGTCTTCTGTTGGAAGAAAGTTTAAAGTTTGTTTTGTTTAACGACACACCTAAAGCACAGTGATTTATTAATCATCGACTATTTGGTAATTCAGACATGTAGTCTTAGAGAGGAAACCAGCTACATTGTTTCACTAGCTGCAACGGATATTTTATATGCACCATCCAACATACGTGATTAGCACGTACAACGGCCTTTGATATACCAGTCGTGGTGTACTGGCTAGATGGAGAAATTCAACACCCTGGTGTCATATCAATAATTATCAATAAAGAAGTTCTCAAGCAAAACATTTTTACCATTACATGTATTCCATTCGTTACGTGCATCTTTTCTTGTTTATTTGTGTGTGTGTGCGTGCGTGTGTGTTTGTGTGTGTTTATTTGTGTGTGTGTGTGTATGTGTGTGTGTGTGTGTATGTGTGTGTATGTGTGTGTGTGTGTTTATTTGTGTGTGTGTGTGTATGTTTGTGTCTGTGCATTTGCATGTGTGCGTAGGTATGTGTATTAATTTTGTGTGTGCAAATGTGTGCGTTTATAGGTACATGTTGTGTGTGTGTGTGTGTGTTATATAATAGAGAGTTCTCAAGCAAGAGCGATTTTAGAGTGTGTATGTTGGTATGATGTGTATTTTAGTGTTTGTGAATGCATGCTTTGTGTATCTTGTGTGTGTGTGTGTGTGCGCGTGCGCGCGCCGCGCGTGCGTGTGTGCGTGTTATTTATATGTGTTTTATGTGTGTGTTTGTGTGGTCGCGAGCGCTCGCGAAACGTTTGACTGGTACCTGTCGTCATCTATCACATGACATGTGGGGCACATGCTATCACAAAAAACAACCAAAAAGAACAAGAAACAGTCTAGCGTGAGACTGCTATAGCTCGCCCTCCTGTGTACATGTGTTTACCTGTCCATATCCACGGTTTCATAGGCGTGGACAGCTCCCAGCCATATAGAAGTATAGTCGAATTTAAAATTGGAAGTTCATTGAACATGCCAAGCCTGTAAGTTCACGTGGCCAGCGAATACAGCGTCGACCCATTTCCGTTGCAGCTCATGGCCACCATAGTCACGTGGCATCCCACCAAGATGTTGGGGATATGGCTTCAAAGAAAGTAAAGCAAATGTCAGGGCCAAACCTATATAACGGAGGAGGAGGTGTGGAGGGGATAATAGGGGCAGTAAAACGAAAAAGGGCACAATATTATATACATTCTTCTCCAGCTAAATAAGAATTTAGGGCACTATTAAACTAAAGGGGTATTTTTGCGCCGAGTAGTGACGTAGCCGGGGGGGGGGGGGGTCACAGGAGCCATGCCCCCCCCTCAAATCAAACTTTTTTTCTTTTTTTTTTAAATCATACATAAACACATACATAGTTGTGGATTGGTTCCAAAAATATGTGTTGCCCCCCACTCCCCACCTCCCCAATATAAAATCCTCGTCCACGCCAGTGGTGCAGTCGAATAGGCATTTGGCAAAATAGTAGATGCTTCCATGAATCTCTATCTAGTGCCTCGTTTATATGAGGACAGCCACTCCCTTGGAGATCCTTTCCTGGAGACTGTCACTCCCAGACTAGTTGACTAAATCAAAACTAGCACCGGACAGAAAGAAAGAAATGTTTTATTTAACGACGCACTCAACACATTTTACGGTTATATGGCGTCAGGCATATGGTTAAGGACCACACAGATATTGAAAGATATTGAGGCTACTCTTTTCGATTAGCAGCAAGGGATCTTTTATATGCACCATCCTACAGACAGGGTAGTACATACCACGTCCTTTGATAAACCAGTCGTGGTGCACTGGCTGGATCGAGAAATAGCCCAATGGGCCCACCGACGGGGATCGACCCCAGACCGACCGCGCATCGAGCGAGCGATTTAATTTACCACTGGGCTACGTCTCGGCCAGTACCGGATAGAGCTCATTAGAATAAGTACAGCTCTGATGACATGTACTTATGAATCACTGTCACTACATATACAGTGATGATGTCAGGTGTTCGCGAAAGTTGAGCATTTCCTGCCCTACCGGTGGCCCCCGTTCATGAGTACTGCCACCACAGATGTCAAGTCTGTCACCTGAATAAAAAATCGAATGAATGAATGGATGGATGGATGAATGATTGTTTAACGACACGCCAGCACAAAAATACACATCGGCTTCTGGTTGTCTAACAAAGGTAAGTATATAAATATGATTATTGTCATTACCCCCCCCCCCCTTCACACACACACACACACACACACACACACACACACACGAATTCCTATATATTAATTATGAAAACACTGTAAAGAGTTGAGGAACAAAACATAAATACGACGGCCTTTGATATACCAGTCGTGGTGCACTGATTGGAACGGGAAAACCCCAATCACAGAATGGGTCGACCGAGAAGATACGATCCTTCGACACAAGTACCTCAGGCTATCGGTGTTTTACCGACTGAGCTACATGTAGCTAAATATGGCCCAGACGAAATCGAGTAAAGTAATATAATTTGTCCTATTTAAGGTGTTAAAATAACTTTCAAACTCTATTTTCACTTTAAAGATGTATGTGGAACACTTTCCTGATTCGGTAATGCTACTATGCCAGTTTTGAGTAAACTGGTCTTCTAGTCGTAATTTTACAGTTCTTTTTAAATGTAACATAGACACAAAACAATGTGCATCCCATACATTGTTGGAATTGTTGGTTTTGGGTTGTTGTTGTTTTTTTAACATTAGCGCGAGCGTTTAAAATGACTAAAGCTGCGTTCACACTAATTAAACTGGTATAACAAAATCAGTTTAAAATGTAAGTATGAACGCGATCTTTTGCTATACGGTACCGGTATATTTATATGTGTTACATTCATTACAATATAACGTCATCCCATTGGTCCAGACGTAGCAACGGGAGTCTGTTCATTTAAGAATTAACCGCAGTTTTTTTAGGTTTTTTTTGGTTCATGCAAATATGAATGGAAAAAACGATGTGCACACTGTATGACTCCGCGTAGATCTACATGTAAACTCTGCTATAGCATTTTTCATTACTTTATCGTATACATTTTTAAAATTATTATTATTGTTTTTATAGCTTACACGTGTATTTTCTTCAAAATATCTAAATATGGTTGCCTGACTAAAGGGAACGTCATATCTGATGACGTTATTTTATATGGGCAAGTTGTCTTATTGAGCGTTATTGTTTATTGACCAAAAATAATTCAAAATAAAGTGTGAAGTTTAAGTGTTATTATTAGCAAGTTAGATTCAAATTTAATTATAAGTATTGTCTGTTATTTCTTTTACGTTCATCTGGGTATTGAAAAAAAACAAAAAATCATCCGTAAACTGTGAATCGGCGAAGTTGTTCTCACGTAAATTTGATGATTTCCTTTTGGTTCATACCACGATGAATGTAAAATAAATAACAGACAAGCCTTAAATAGCTAAAGTTTGTTTTGTTTAACGACACCACTGGAGCACATTGATTAATTAATCATCGGCTATCAGATGTCAAACATTTGTTAGGCTAATTCTGACGTAGTCATCAGAGGAAACCCGCTACATTTTTCCTAATGCAACAAGGGATATTTTATATGCACTTTCCCACAGACAGGAAAGCACATACCACGGCCTTTGACCAGTTGTGGTGCACTGGTTAGAACGAGAAAAAAACAACAATCAGTTGAATGGATCCACCAAGGTGGTTCGATCCTGCGACGCAAAGCACCTCGAGCGAGTTATTAGACGTGTGAACGCTCGTCATTTCCAACCAACTCATTGGGCTATATATGACCAGTATATCTGTTATATCTTAACAAGAAATAACTAACTCGTAGGGTTTCAACATGGCGCTTTTACTAACTGCAACACGAGGAACATTTCACAAACACTTCCGGTGCTGTTAAACCCCGGCTTCGCTGGTCTCACACCACAGTTTGTTATTTAACCTGTGTCAATATATTACACTCCTCCCCTTCTTAAGGATGTAAAGTCAACAGTTTATGAACACCAAAAATGTCACCATAATAACTGTAATGTCTGTTAACCAATCCTTGACTTAAGGATCTACCAAATAACTGAATTTTAGCTTTTAAAACTTAAAAGCTTATAATAACTTTATTGACTACTTTAAAAGTTCAAAGTCTAACCACTGATGCATTCAAAGAATAAAATCATTTAAAGAAAATGGTAATACTTTAACGAATCCACTTAAGTTTGAACCATAAACTTTTAAAGTTCACATCAGTGATTTCACAGATCCAGAATCTTTGGTCGTCTATGCTCACGCTGTGGATATCGCCTGGGTGGAGTATCCCTCACCTGGGTGTCACTGGTTCTGGGTGTCGAACCAGTTGCCATCTCCTGGTTGCTCGAAGATAATGATGAAGATAAGTTACCATCTCTGGGAACCGGTATACCAACATCATAATATTGTCCCGATTGTGCAACAGTTTCTACCATCTCTTTTGATTCGGAGTCTGAATCAATGGTCTCCCTATTGACCAAGGCTGAAGGTAGTAAGTGGTCAATATGCACATAACGAACACGACCACCTGCTCTTACTAGGTATGTTCTGGAACCAAATTTCTTGACTACAACAGCTCTTCAGGTATGCCATAGGATGCAAACAATGTTCGTAAAGTTTCAATCGTTTTTGTCGAGGTCGTCGTTGTCATTTGGAATACTTCCAACCATTTCGAGTGACTGTCTATCACTATCAGATAGTTCTGTTTTTTGTATTCTGCATAGTCTATATGCACTCTCTGCCAGACGCGTTTCGGCCAATTCCATGGTCGCAAAGGTGCCAATGGAGGCATTTTTCGCACTGATAAACATACTGTGCAACCTCTCACTTTTGATTCAATGTTCTGATCCAGTCCAGGCCACCAGAGATAGCTTCTTGCTAACATTTTCATTCGGCACATGCCTGGATGCATTTCATGGAGGTCCTCCAAAAGTCGGTCACGATATTTTGGCGGAATAATCACTCTCATTCCCCACAATACACAACCTTGTTCATTCGACAGTTCATTTTTTCTAATGAAATACGGCTGTAAACCTTTATCCGAAATGAATGCTGGCCAACCATTCATGGTATATGTCAAAACTCGTGATAGTATTGGATCTTTCCTGGTTGCCTCACTGATATCCTGTGCGGTTATCGGTAACTCACCCAAGTAGGTAAAGTAAAAGATGTCTGCCTCCCCTTCCTCCGAAGTACTCACTGGACATCGAGAAAGTGCATCTGCATTGCCATGATCTACCGACTTCCTATAAACGATTTTGTATTGGTATGCTGACAATAGTAATGCCCAGCGCTGCAGTCGGGCTGCTGCTAGTGTCGGGACTGCTGAATGCGGACCCAGTATTGTTGTAAGAGGTTTATGATCTGTCTCTAGAGTGAATGGTTTCCCATATGAGTACTGATGGAATTTTTTCACTCCGAAGATTATTGAAAGCGCTTCTTTCTCCAACTGTGAATAATTCTTTTCACTACTACTCAAAGTTCTCGATGCAAACGCAATCGGTCTTTCTTGGCCATCTTCATCTACGTGCGAGATTACGGCTCCTAGTCCGTAAGATGATGCGTCACAAGCCAGTTTTATCTCCTTGTTCGAGTCGTAATGTACCAACAACTGACTTTGTATCAGTTTCTTTTTACATTCTCGGAATGCTTCTTCACATGCTTTAGACCATTTCCACGGTATGTTTTTTTTCTTCAACAATTCATGCATTGGCTGCAGCATGGTTGAAAGGTCGGTCACGAACTTCCCATAGTAGTTGATCAAGCCCAAAAAGGAATTCAACTCTGTTACGTTGGTTGGAGCCGGTGCATTTTCAATTGCTGACACTTTGTCTGCAAGTGGATGAATTCCCTCATGATCCACCACATGCCCTAAGTATGTAACACTTGGCTTCATGAACACACACTTCGACAGCTTTAAACGAACTCCGTGTTGTTCCAAACGCTCTAACACTTACTCAAGAGTTCTCTATGTTCCAACCGTGTTGCCGTAGACAGCAAAATGTCACCCAGTCGACATTTCACATGATCCAACCCTTGAAGTATCTGCTCTAACACCGACTGAAAGATAGCTGGTGCAGACGACACGCCAAATGCCAGCCTGTTGAAAGAATACAAACCACGATGAGTATTTATAGTCAACAATCCTTTTGACTTTTCATCCAATTCTAATTGTTGATATGCACTGGTCAAGTCCAACTTGCTGAACACCTTACCTCCTGCAAGTGTTGCAAAAATATCCTCCGCACTTGGAAGTGGGTACTTCTGAATTTCAATGCATCTATTCACTGTGACTTTATAGTCCCCACAAATACGAATAGTTTTATCCGCTTTTGGCACAAGAACAATCGGTGTTGCCCACTTGCTTAATCAACTTTGGTAACAATACCACTTTTTTCTAGTCGAACAAGTTCTTCTTCCACAACCTCTCTCAATGCATATGGCACTGTTCGGGCTTTGCAGTAAATCGGTTGAGTATTTTCCTGAAGCCTAATTCCTGCTCAAAAATGTTTAATAGTTCCAAATCCCTCCTGAAACACCGACGGATACTGATGAACTAGCTCGTCGATCAGTGTATCCTCTGCCACACTGGCACTGAAGATATTTTTCCAGTTCAGTTTCAACTTATCCAACCAATTTCTTCCCAACAGTACAGGATTATCTCCCTTGACAACAATTACCGGCAAAGTAACTTCTTGTTGCTCATATTTCACTTTTGCATGAAACTGTCCCACTAATTGAAGATATTCTCCTGAATATGTCTTCAACCGTACTGGTGCTTTTTCCAGTGGTATGTTTTTAAACTTTGTCTGGTACAATTTCTCTGGAATTACAGAAACAGCTGCTCCTGTATCGACTTCCATCACAACAGTTTCATCCAAAACTTGTACCTGAACTTTGTATGCTGATCCACTTGATCCAGCGGTGTAAACCGCCTGAAGACTAAACTCTTCCAGTTCTGCGTCGTCAGATTCCTCTGTGACATATTTTGTCGCCAAAGTTCTGGAATTTTTCTTTTTCGAACGACACATTTTAGCGATATGACCCTTTTTTAGACACGAAAAACATTCTTCATCCTTGAACCGGCACAAATGTGGTGCATGACTTCCCCCACAACGAAAACACGGAATTCCCTTCTTGCTGGAATTGTTGTTTCGCCCCAAAGAATAAGAACTTTTTCTGTTGACCTGAGAAATTGCATTTACAGGTTGCTCTCTACCATTAAATGCAGACTTCAACCCTATTTCGTGTGCATTTTTATCAGACATTTCCATTGCCTGTGCAATTTCAGTTGCTTGTTCTAACGTCAAATTTGCTACTGTCAAAAGGTGTTTTTTTGCGTGGCCTCATTTCGCAAACCACCAACAAAAACGATCTCTTAGAGCTCTTGTAAGAAAGTTTCCAAACTCACATGTGACAGCCAACTTTTTCAATTCCATCAAAAAGCCAGAAACAGTTTCGCCTTCTCGCTGATTTCTGCGGTGAAATTTGACACTTTCGGCAATTACCAGTGGTGCTGGAGTAAAATAGTTCGTCAACACGTCTATCAACTGACGGTACGTTTTTGTACCTGGCAATTCTGGGGATAGCAGGTGCTTCAACAACCCGTATACTTCAGGACCCACGACGGTTAGAAATATCGGAACTTTCTTTCCATCCAGAATTTCGTTTGCTTCGAAATACTGTCCCAAACGCTCCACATAACATGTGAACGATTCCCTTGCCTCTACAAATTCTCCTATTTTACCAATTGTCGCCATTTGATCCACAATCCTCGTCGCCAGAATGTTATATCTTAACAAGAAATAACTAACTCGTAGGGTTTCAACATGGCGCTTTTACTAACTGCAACACGAGGAACATTTCACAAACACTTCCGGTGCTGTTAAACCCCGGCTTCGCTGGTCTCACACCACAGTTTGTTATTTAACCTGTGTCAATATATTACAATATCAAAGGCCGCGGTATGTGCTATCCTGTCTGTGGGATGGTGCATATAAAAGATCCTTTGCTACTAATGGAAAAATGTAGCGGGTTTCCTTTCTTTAACTGTATCAAAAATGACTATATATTTGACATCCAATAGCCGATGATTACTAAATCAATGTGCTCTAGTGGTGTCGTTAAACAAAACAAACTTTAACTTTCCAACCAAAGGTTTTTCAGCGGAACAGGCAGTGTCTGGTGACCACGTTCAAGGAAGAAATTTAATACATCGTATATTATACGTTATATCGGGTGTCCCTCCTTCCCCCCCCCCCCCCCCCCCCCCCCCCCCCCCCCCCCCCCCACCACCCTCCCCCATCAGCCCAGAAAATTCCTCCAAAACAAAACAACAAACAAACAAACAACTGCACTCATCTTTACAAATTAATAATTTGAAAAGTATTTACACCAGGAAAATATTTCACATGTGCATTGCCCATTTTAGGTAAACATAAACAAATAATAACTATGTAGTTCTAATGGCTTTTAAATCCTGACAGAATCAAAATTATACATCTTTATTACACTCGCGTATGAATTTTACGAAACTCGTGTTAGGATTCATATATATATATATATATATATATATATATATATATACCTGTCCTAGCGGCTACCTGTACTCAGTGGTCACCTGCCTTAAGCGGCCACTTTTTTCCCTCCCAAACAATTTATAATGTAAATGCACCTGTAATAAGCGGTCACCTGTCTAACGCGGCCAGCAGCCACCTAAATCGGATCCCAAATCGCTAAAATACCTGTATTAAGCGGCCACAGTAAAGTTTTACTATTATATAAAAGATATATTTTAACAACAGCGATAAGGTGCAGCAAATAACCGATTCTCACACCTTCAGGGATACTAGTACCCATTCAGTTCCGACATCTCTACTGTGTATCAATTAAGAAAGTATGACTCTGGAATGCATCTAATTGCCTCTAGGCAGGATACGCTTGACATTTGTAGATTCATTTACTATGACAATACACCGCACGAAGTAGGAATTACATAATTAAATGGGAAAAAGAAAACAAACTGTTAATTTAATACATTCCATTTGCATTATTTTTTAAGGACACGACATGCCAAATGTTGATTTATAGCCAACTGTGAAGCACACATCCGTTGACTAGCAGTACAGACGGTAAACCAGAAACAACAAATGTTTTAAAGACTATATATGTGGCAACCTGTACTCAGCGGCCACCTGTCCTTAGCGGCCACTTTTATCTACTCCCTTGTGTGACCGCTTAAGACAGGTTTGACTGCATATATATATATATATATATATATATATATATATATATATATATATATATATATAGTATATATATATATATATATATATACATATATATATATATATATATATATATTCGTGTAATAATCGTGACACTCGTTTCTTAAAATCAGTACGACACGCACGCTCATATAATAATCTCTATTCAAGGGCGTACGCTGGGGGGTTCGGGGATTCGGACGACCCCCCACCCCCTTCCCCAATGAAGTAAATGGTCCGCTTTCAGAACTAAAACATACAGGTTTATACATATGGCGTTTCTGGTGGTGCAAAAACGAAATAGAAAAAGGGTCCACTTGGTTCATATTCGAACCCCCAAGGTCCAGATCACGCTACGCCCCTGCTATTTATTCGCTGTGCACTACAATACAGGCCCGTAGGACGGATTTTCAAAGTGGGGTGGGGGCTAATTTTTATGGTTGTTCTATCGTCAGGTTTTCGTATTAGCATTATAAGACATTTTAAAGTTCCGAAATAAAAATTGGCGAAAAAAGGGGGGCTGCCCCCCCCCCACCCCCCACCCCCCGGCTCCTACGCGCCTGCAATACATGCACCATGCGCGATTACATCTTTTGATTTATAATTTTGATTGTATCACTACTATAGGAACGATATCCCCAGTAAGGGGCACAAGCCAGGCTTTTTAATGTATTTATATAACAGTGTGGGTGGGTGGGAGGGGGGGGGGGGGGGGATCGCACATATGTGTCTTCAATTGTGGAGGTGGAGGGGATGCCTACGGGTCGGATTCCACCTGCATACTTGAAAGTTTTACCACAAATGGGAATACCCATATGATATTAGGTGCAGAATATTATTATCCTGGTATAAATACTTTCTAAGTTAACAATGAGTTAACAATTAGTAATGAGGGGTACAAGTTTTTTTGTTTTCTTTGTTTTTTTCCGGTGGGTTTTTTTTTATGGGTTTTTGTGGGGGTTATTGCCACTCGATATAATATGTAAACTTATCTACATCTCGAGTATATAAATAAAACAGCAATACTCACAATACGAATGTCGTCTGCTTACGAAGTTTAAGGTTACAGTTTCTTGATTTGTTTATTCTACTAAACTCCTTATTGGATTATTCTTTTGTCAATCTGTTTCTACAAGCTGGAACTATGTTTCGTACGTATGTGCGATTAAAAACAAATGTTGTTGTTGCTGTTTGTTTGTTGGTTGGTTGGTTTTTTGTGTGTTTTTGGGGGGTTGGAGGGGGGGGTTTGGTTAATTACAAATTATAATTGAAAATATTAGTACTCACTGTGAAAATTTCCTCTCGTAAGATGAAGGAAAACGACGGTATAGCTGAGAAGAAGAAAGTTCATAGTCCAGCTTTTGTTACAGCAGTTTAAACGCGGACAGAAATTTTACGAGTACAGTAGGCCTACTTGTAAAGTCAGATCATCCGCTGAGTCATTCATAATCTATTGAGTTACGAAAGCGGAAGTGACTGGATATTGTGAAGTGACTCGTCTCTGTCATATGTGGGCGGCAGAGCCGGACCTGGACTGAAATAACTGAACTGTAGGTATGAGATAAGACCACAAATGTACCAACTATCTATTTTAAATCTTTAATATAAACAGAAACAAATATTCTGGAGACGGTAGGTTTAAACTCGCTAAGAAATTCGTTTAAAATAGCATCTAAACATGAACACATATACAGAGCGTGTGTGTGTGTGTGTGTGTGTGTGTGTGTGAGAGAGAGAGAGAGAGAGAGAGAGAGAGAGAGAGAGAGAGAGAGAGAGAGAGAGAGAGAGAGAGAGAGAGAGAGAGAGAGAGAGACAGACAGCTGGTCTGCAAATACAAGGCCTAAAGTGGGACTGATGAAAAAGTAAAACCAACAGGTTAAATTTACTATTTCACACACACGCACACACACACACACACACACATTTACACACAACAAATTAAACATACATACGCACTCATGCAAATGCACAGAAACAACCACGCACACACATAAACAAGATAAATGCACACACACACACACACACGCACACACACACACACACACATTTACACACAACAAATTAAACATACATACGCACTCATGCAAATGCACAGAAACAACCACGCACACACATAAACAAGATAAATGCACACACACACACACACACACACGCACGCACGCACACATTTACACACAACAAATTAAACATACATACGCACTCATGCAAATGCACAGAAACAACCACGCACACACAAACAAGATAAATGCACACACACACACACACACACACACACACATACGCACGCACACATTTACACACAACAAATTAAACATACATACGCACTCATGCAAATGCACAGAAACAACCACGCACACACATAAACAAGATAAATGCACACACACACACACACACACACACGCGCGCGCGCGAGTAGTTCTGAACAATTAGTGTTGGAGTAGAGAGGGTGGGGGGAGACAGACAGACAGACAGACATACTGAAAGCGAGACAGAGGAGTCTTCTACTACCACATAGGTTTGGCCTACTCCTACCAAAATAGAAGTATGGTTCTGTTATATACACTTTTCCATAGGCAGGAGAGTACATACCACGTCTTTTGATGTGCCAGTAGTGGGGCAGTGACGACGACGAGAGCTTTTCCGTTTTAGTAATGGAAACAATACAGATACAGATGCATTGGATGAAGTGTTTAGACACAGTAAAGCTTGGTTTGTTTAACGACACCACTGGAGCACATTGATTTAGTAATCATCGGGTATTGGATGTCAAACATTTGGTAATTTTGACATTTAGTCTTAGAGAAAAAGCTTGATTGGAGCACATTGATTAATTAATCATCGGCTATTAGATATCAAACATATGGTAATTATGATGTAATTATTGTGGTGCACTGGTTGGAACGAACCCCCCCCCCCCCCCCCCCCACCAATCAGCTCTTAGAGAGAAAACCCGCAACATTTGTTTTTTTTCATTAGTAGCAAGGGATCTTTTTATGCACCAACCCACAGACAGGACAGCACATACCACTGCCTTTGATATACCAGTCGTGATGCACTGGCTGGAACGAGAAATAGCCCAATGGGTCCACCGACGGGGATCGATCCCAAACCGACCGTGCATGAAGCGATTGCTATTTAGACACAGAGGAGAAATGGTGTTCGGAGGAAGGAAGGAAATGTTTTATTTAACGACGCACTCAACACATTTTATTTACGGTTATATGGCGTCAGACATATGGTTAAGGACCACACAGATATTGAGAGGAAACCCGCTGTCGCCACTTCATGGGCTACTCTTTTCGATTAGCAGCAAGGGATCTTTAATATGCACCATCCCACAGACATGATAGTACATACCACGGCTTTTGTTACACCAGTTGTGGAGCACTGGCTGGAACGAGAAATGCAAAGAATGCACAGAAGGAAGGGTGGGTCGCCAACAGAGCAAGGGTCGGGATATAGCCCAGTGGTAGAGCGCTCGCCTGGTACGCGGTCGGTCTGGGATCGATCCCCGTCGGTTGGCACATTTGTCTATTTCTCGATCCAGCCAGTGCAGCACGATTGATATATCAAAGGCCGTGGTATGTGCTGTCCTGTCTGTTGGTGTATATAAAAGATCCCTTGCTACAAAAAATGTAGCGGGTTTCCTCTCTAAGACAATATGTCAAGAATATGAAATGTTTGACATCCAACAGCCGATGATTAATAAATTAAATGTGCTCTAGTGTGCTATACCATTACCTTAGTTTGACATCCAACAGCCGGACCGGCGTCGTGGTTAGGCCATCGGTCTACAGGCTGATAGGTACTGGGTTTGGATCCCAGTCGAGGCATGGGATTTTTTTAATCCAGATACCGACTCCAAACCCTGAGTGAGTGCTCCGCAAGGCTAAATGGGTAGATGTAAACCAATTGCATCGACCAGTGATCCATAACTGGTTCAACATAGGCCATGGTTTGTGCTATCCTGCGTGTGGGAAGTGCAAATAAAAGATCCCGTGCTGCTAATCGGAAAGAGTAGCCCATGAAGTGGCGACAGCGGGTTTCCTCTCAAAATCTGTGTGGTCCTTAACCATATGTCTGACGCCATATAACCGTAAATAAAATGTGTTGAGTGCGTCGTTAAATAAAACATTTCTTTCTTTCTTTTTTTCCATATAACCGTAAATAAAATGTGTTGAGTGCCTCGTTAAACAAAGCATTTCTTTCTTTCCAACAGCCGATGATTAATGAATTAAATGTGCTCTAGTGTGCTATACCATTACCTTAGTTTGACACCCGATAGCCGATGTATGTTTCGTGTTGGGGTGCCGTTAAATATTTATTTATTCATTCATGTTATTAACGAAACAATCGTAGTTTAAAGGGATATACCCTAGTTTTTAAACACTACAGCACATTTTTCACTATTAGAGCCGTGTATGATCACTGAAATCAAATATTACTTATATTTTATTGTTTAGATTATCCATTTTCGTAGAACAAAAGTGTTTCTGGTCATCCTGGTGTTTATAGTACCAAAAATTACATTTTTCATATGTTTAAAAACGCACGTGCGACTGAGAAGTAGCGGTTTATTGATTCGAGTTCTAGTCTATTTTAAAGGATATTTCCTGTTTTAACGTCACAGACTCTTCTTTCAGCCTAACTTTATTCAAATGAGTTACAGGTTTGTAAATTAACTAAACTCAGTGTCTATTTTTTACGGATTAAAACTGGGGTCTGCGCCTTTAATATTTAATGTCATAAATAAAATGTCTTTTTTTCCTATATTAAAGCATTTGATTCCTTGAAAGAAACTCCATCGTGGTTGCTGTGCGCAATATTCAAGAAAACAATAATGAATCACTGATTTACTACTAACATTATTTTACGGGGATTCCTAATTAAGGTGGCGTGGTTTGGGGGTTTTTTAAATTATTATTTATAATTCAATCAGCTGAGACTAGAATACAACATTTATTTTATTGCAAGTAGGTTATTGTAATTACATGGACAAAACATATTTAGCAGGCTTGTGACCAACGTCAAACATTGGTACGTATATGGATAAAATTAAATTAAAAATAAAAATTGTATTATGTAAAAAAAAAAAAAAAAAAAAAAATGAAAAAAACACACAAACAAAACACACCCCAAAAACAAAAAAACAGTGTGAAGAACTTTGGGTAAAAACACAATACAAATAGCAAAGTATTTTAAAGTGGCAGACCCTAGTTTCAGTCTGTGAAAATTAACACAAAGTTTGGTTTATCTACAAACCTGCAACACATTTGGACAAAGTTACAATAGAGTGAAACGAGGAGTCTGTGACGTTGAAATGGGGAAATATCCTTCAAAAATAGACCAGAGCTCGTCTCCATGACCGTTACTTCTCAGACGCACGTGCGTTTTTTAAAATATGAAAAATGCATTTTGTGGTATTACAAGCACTAGGATGAGCAGAAACTCTTCGGTTGTACGGAAACAATACAATGTAAGTAATATCTTATTTCAGTTATCTAAAATGGCCCTAACAGTGAAAAATATGTACTAATGTTTATAAACTAGGGTCTGCCCCTTTAAGCCTGTATAACAATCCTCGGTGGCGCAGTGGTGTGTGTGTTAAGCCATCGGACTACAGGCTGGTAGGTACAGGGTTCGCAGTCCGGTACCGGCTCCAACCCAGAGCGAGTTCTTAAGTGCTCAATGGGTACGTATAAGGCCACTACACCCTCTTCTCTTTCACCAACCACTAGCCACTAACAATTAACCCACTGTCCTGGACAGGAACCCCAGATAGCTGAGATGTGTGCCCAGGACAGCGTGTTTAAACCTTAATTGGATATAAGCACGAAAATAAGTTGAAATTGGGGAAACACACTTTATTAATGAGCCATTATGGAATATATAACATACAATAACCTTAAATTTGTAACAGCCAAAATCTGTTTTTATATTTTACAACGTCGTAGAGACTTTGTATATACACAATAGTGTTATTATTATTAGTTTAATTGTACATACTTATATTATTTAACTACACTGTCTCTTATAATTCCACAAGGAATGGCTTGTGTACTTTTATGTTTGTTTTATTTTGTAAATGTGTGATATACCTAAGGTGAGACGTTAAAGGGACATTCCTGAGTTTGCTGCAATTTTAAAGATGTTATCGACTAACAGAGACTTTTTAACGATTGTAATTACATATCAAATATATTGTTTCTGCATAAAATATTAGTGGCTGTATATTAAACGTGTTTCTGATCGTTCTAATATTTGTACTAGGTTAAATTTCATTTTATTTCCTAAAATATTATTTTTTGTTCGTACGAAATTATTTTAAGACAAAATCCAGTTTGGGCTTCTTACAAATATTAAGACGACCAGAAACATATTGAATATACAGACACTGATATTCCAAACAAGAAAATATATTTAATATGTAAGTTTAATCGTAGAAATATTTTATTTGTCGGAAACATCTTACAATGCAGCAAACTCAGGAATGTCCCTTTAACGAATTGTCAGTATGTCTATAAAAAGAGTTAGGGGACAAAAAGACGTGTGAATGGGTACAAATTCTGTACAGATAAAGTTTCTAAGACACATCATACCTGTTAAGAAAGCAACACCAATATTTATGCTTTATGGAGAGTTAGGGAAAATGCCAAGACCAAGACCAAGACCAAGACCAAAATGTTTATGGTGCACATTCTTGGGAGTATGTGATATCTGGATAAGACAATCTTTCATATCGGTAAATTGTCTCTCACAACAAATTAAACAAAGACAATGCGATCAGTATTTACAAAAATGTGAAAAATAACATATCGCAGTCATCGAGAAGCAACACTTACCGATTATACAAAGAACAACTATTTTTCGAAAGCTATATTAATAAACTACCAGAAAAACTGTGGACAACACTCTTACCTACCATTACCTACCCGTTGAAACTGGACGCTGGAATAACATACTCAAAGAAGATAGAATTTGTACATTATGTAATGTAATGGACAGTGGCGACGAGTTCCATTATCTTTTCATTTGCCTTTTTTATTTTTTTCATAATTCAAGAGTCCATTTGCTGCACCCATATTATTATACGCGACCAAGTATTTATAAATTTAGAGAACTAATGAAGAATAAACGAAATAGTACCCTAAAGGAATTAGCATGTTTCATAAATATAACAATTAATTAATTCAAACGCCCTTGACTACAAACACCATCAAAACGAAAAATATTTAATAAAATATTACAATTATAGGTAGTACTAAACCAAATAACTTCCAGCTGGGTCAAAATTGGAGGTGCACCGAACTTTTGACAGAGAAGTGAACACCATTGTGATTGGTGATAAATGTGAGTGTGTTGGTTGTGAAAAAAACCCCGTTTCATCTGGGCAAAAAATGTATGCAATTTTATTTCACCTAGTACCACTGTGTCAAGTAGCCTTGTATTTAAAACGTGTATGGGGTACCGATAAAAAAAAGTACTCGAATTTTGCACGGGACTAGGGTAGTCATAGACGCTACCCGTTATCTCAGAAATGAGCAGCTTCACCCCCAGTTTTTTCTGATTCACTTTAAGGGCGAGGGGTGGTAGCATTTATATCCGTGGCGTTTATGTCGATTGATACGCTGCAGGTAGGAGTTTTAGCCACGTTACTATTGTCGTCTATGGGATTTGATTTGGTAGTATACACCCTATACACTGCACCATATACACGTTTAACAATCTATTCGTTTATAAGCACTTGGATACCCGTATATCTGTATTAAATATCTGTATAATATATTGATATGTATGTTTGTATGTGTTTTTGTATGTATTGTAATTAATGTATTTATTGTCAATAATTTTGTCACGTGTATATAACAAAATGTATACTATACATATTATATTCCTCCTATGCCATTGTAAATAAAGTCTTGTCTAGTCTGGTCTTGCCTCAGTCTGCGAAAGGGGCCATGGGAATTCAAGATCTTCTTCATCATTGAAAGGCATGTCATTTGTCAGTGTTATAGAATAACTGCTTTTTGCATAACTACAAAGAGAGAATGTGGGCAACTGTGGGAGCCATCGAAATAATACCAACATAGAGTGATGTCCCGTGTTAATACGTCATACATTTTACGTGAAACCACTATAGAAATACCTGTATTATTGACTGATAAATATTTATTCCACAGTTTGCACAGCAACAGACTCTTAGTACAAGTACATACACAGACCGATATGCAGGTAAGAATATTTTGGGCGATTTTTTTTATAGCAAAAAACCTCAGAAAATTGGAATTTTGTACAAGGCCAGTTCAATTATGTTGAGTATTGATGGACAAATTTTCATTTGATACAAAGATTATTTTAAAATGATACAAGGTACCCAAATAATATCCCATTTTGAAGATTCTGAAACCTATCACAATGTAACAAAGATTTTAGTATGTTCATATTTTTGCATTTCCCGTTCAGTTTTGCTAGATTAAGCATACATTTGGCAGTACTGACGATAAGAGAGGTAGACGGACATTTGAACAGTTATCAACACTCTCTTACCAAATGTCCGTCAAACTCTCTTATCGTCAGAGTAGGCTGGTAGGTACTGGGTTCGCAGCCTGTTAACGGCTCCCACCCAGAGCGACGACTCAATGGGTAGGTGTAAGACCACTACATCCTCTTTTCTCTCACTAACAACTAACCCACTGTCCTGGACAGACAGCCCAGATAGCGGAGGTGTGTGCCCAGGATAGCGTGCTTGAACCTTAATTGGATATAAGCACGAACATAATTTGGAATGAAATTAAATGCACCGCCTTCGACGAAAATTACATAACGCTCTAGGGAGAGTCCAGGGATTGTATGAATGTCAGATTTTGCGCTGCGTAATTAGGCCAAACAAATGAATAGTTGTGGTTCTGATTACCCGATTGTCACTAGAAAAACTGTTTTTAATGAAAATCACACAAAAAAGTCACAAAATTAGTCTAAATTAATATTACTAACAAGCGGTTTTTTTGTGTTAAAATGGACAGACCCTAGTGTTTAAAGACTACAGCATATTGTTCACGATTAGAGTCGTTTATGATCACTGAAATCAAATAATACTTATATTTTATTTTTTAGATTACTATTTCCCTAGAACCGGAATGTTTCTGGTCATCCTGGTGTTTGTAGTACTAAAAATAACATATTTCATAGTTTTAAAAACGCACGTGTCTCTGAGAAGTAGCGGTTTATTGATTCGAGTTCTAGTTTATTTTTAAGGATATTTCCTGTTTTAACGTCACAGACTCTTCTTTTACTCTATTTTAACTTTATTCAAGTGAGTTACAGGTTTGTAAATTAACTAAACTTAGTTTCCATTTTTTACAGGTTAAACTAGGGTCTGCGCCTTTAACTTTTGCACAATATTCAGTTGAGTATTCAAAAGCGGTTTGACCACAAGCGTACGGGTAGCGACAGTACTACAACTGCTCCTGAAAAAAATGTTGTTACTCGGATTCGGGCATTTTCGTTTAACTGAGTAAAAACCCCGTCTTCCTTCCTGCAAAAAAAGCGAGCCCGTATGCCTACATGTGGGTTTGACGTTTATCGATCGCAACCATGTTTTGAAATAATAGAACAGACCGAAACAGAAAGTAGAAATTTCTACGAAGAATATATTCGTAGGGTGGTACCGTGATACTCTGAAAGCTAACGTAATGGGGCGTAATACATTGAGAAATGGGTGGGAAAACATGCAGACGACCACGATATATCCATGTACTTATTACTTTGGACCTGAAATGAAAACATACTTTAAAATAGACTACATCATTCACCGTTGCCATTGTTACCACAAAATAAATATATTAAGTAGTTTAAGCTACTTACAGCCCTGTTATTATTATTATTGTTGTTACTCTCGTACAAAGGCGTACGGGCTCCCATTTTGGGAGGAGAGCAGGCTGGCTTTCGCCCGAATTAAACAAAAGTGCCAGAATCTGGATAACAACATTTATTCATATTAGCATTACTACCAACAAATTATATAGGGTTGCAAACGAATCACTGCGCATTTTTAAATGGACTACAACTATTTTTGAAGGTAGAATGATGGAAATATACGGTAAAAAGATCTCAGGTCAGCACAAAACTAATCAAAATTAGCTCCACTAGAGCTAATTTTAATCAGGTTGGGTTAGCACATTTTGACCGAATATCTGTATAATTTTTGCCCGAATTTGAGGTTTTACTGCAGCCCTAGGGGACAGTTGCACCCCATCCCTTCCCCTGCCTCGTAGGCTTATGCTATCGCATGACGAATAAAGCGTTTGATACATTCATTCTGTAACCTGTATACTGCAAACATGTTTTTGTAATAATCATTTGATTATTATGTTTGTGTATTAAACAGGGTACCTCTCAAGCAAATCAACAAGTGACAAGCTTCTTAAACCGGCAAGGCACCATGGACGATTACGACTTCATCCTGCTAGAAGAAGCTAGGAAGGTAAATGGGTGGGACTCGATATGTCATACTAGAAGAAGCTGGGAAGGTAAATGGGTGGGACTCGAGATGACATACTAGAAGAAGCTGGGAAGGTAAATGGGTGGGACTCGATATGACACACTAGAAGAAGCTGGGAAGGTAAACGGGTGGGACTCGATATGACACACTAGAAGAAGCTAGGAAGGTAAATGGGTGGGACTCAATATGACATACTAGAAGAAGCTAGGAAGGTAAATGGGTGGGACTCAATATGACATACTAGAAGAAGCTAGGAAGGTAAATGGTTGGGACTCAATATGACATACTAGAAGAAGCTAGGAAGGTAAATGGGTGGGACTCAATATGACATCTAGAAGAAGCTGGGAAGGTAAAAAGGGTGAGACTCGAAATGACACACTAGAAGAAGCTAGGAAGGTAAATGGGTGGGACTCATATGACACACTAGAAGAAGCTAGGAAGGTAAATATGGACTCAATATGACATACTCCAAAGCCCAAGGTAAATGCTAATACGTGTTTTGTTTTAGTTTAACGACACCACAGCCTTTGACCATTGTTGTGGTTTTTCCCTTAGCAGCAGGTTCTTTTATATGGACGGGAAAGCACATACACTGGCTGGAACGAGTTGAATGGATCCACTGAGGTGTTTTGATCCTACGATGCAAGCACCTCAGGCGAGCGCTCAACCGACTGAGCTAAATCCGTTCCTCCGTTCCTGGACCTTGTCTTTTAAGGGGGCGGGATGTAGCCCAGTGGTACAGCGTTCGCTCGATCCCCGTCGGTGGGCCCATTGCGCCATTTCTCGTTTCAGCCAGTGCACCACGACAGGTATATCAAAGGCCGTGGTATGTACTACCCTCTCTGTGGGATGGTGCATATAAAAGATCCCTTGCTGCTAATCGAAATGAGTAGCCCATGAAGTGGCGACAGCGGGTTTCCTCTCTAAATATCTGTATGGTCCTTAACCACATGTCTGACGCCATATAACCGTAAATAAAATGTGTTGAGTGCGTCGTTAAATCAGAATTTTTTTTTTTTTTTGGTCTTTTAAGGTGCCAGTGTGTGAACACGCTCGTACAGCGCACGTAATTTCAATCTGGCAAGTGTGAAAAATAACGCATGTTACACTTTACAAACAGCGCACGTAAAATAATTTTGTATATTGATTGTCACTATTTACCGTATGTAGCTGATAGTTAGACCCGTTTAATAATACCAGGAAAAAAAATTGTGACGAGAACGGTAGCGTCCATGCAAGCCATCTAACACTGAAAGGTATCTATAATTGGGTACATCAAATTATCTGAATAGTACATAATGTAAATGAAAAAACAAATTGTCTGCATCAGTGTATGTCATAATTATATTTCTATAACACTACTCTATCTCCATTCCTGAAAGGGAAAAGAAGTCGGACTACACTAACGAACCAAACAACATAAAATTAGAAGAAAACATTATTGGTTTATTGGTTCATTTTTGCAACATATATATGTCTCTACATTTACATGTACCATTTACTTCATAAATTAATAATGCTTGGTTTTCACTCGCCTTAGCATTTTGATGAGTGTGATTTTTCACTCGTCTTGGTTTTTCAAAAGCTAAGGACTGCCTTCACCATCCATCCATTGGTAGCAAGGGATCTTTTATATGCACCACACAACAGACATACCAGTCGTAGTGCATTGGCTGGAACGAGAAATAACCCATGGACCTACCGACGGGGATCGATCCCAGACCTACCACGCATCAAGCGAGCGCTTTATCACTGGGCTACGTCCCGCATCGGCTTGAAATAATTTACATTTCCTATATAATAATATCATTTATCATACAATAGCCAGCATATTCAGTAGAATCATAGTATGTGATATGTTTCAAGTCACACACTTTTAGAATTTGATAACTTTGAAAATTAGATGTAAATTAATCAAAGGAAGGAAATGTTTTATTTAACGACGCACTCAACACATTTTATTTACGGTTATATGGCGTCAGACATATGGTTATGGACCACACAGATATTGAGAGACGAAACCCGCTGTCGCCACTTCATGGGCTACTCTCCGATTAGCAGCAAGGGATCTTTTATATGCACTATCCTATAGACAGGATAGTACATACCACGGCCTTTGTTACACCAGTTGTGGAGCACTGGCTGGAACGAGAAATAGCCCAATGGGTCCATCGACGGGGATCGATCCTAGACCGACTATGCATCAAGCGAACGCTTTACCACTGGGCTACGCGTCATGCCCCTTGAGTGAGATAAATGCATAAGATATTATAAACATTTGATCTTCAATTCATGTGTCAGTTTCGATGTTTTTTCTTCATATGATTTTTATCTTGAACTTGGGTGGGTGGAAGTGTAACTACGGTTTTTTGTTTCGTTTGCCTTTTTTGGTATCATCATCATCATCACGACCATAATCTTATTATAATGATTATTATTATTGGTGTGTTTGTGTGTGTGTGTGTGTGTGTGTGTGTGTGTGTGTACATGCGTCTTTGTGTGTGGGGGGAGGGGGGATTTGGGGGGGGGGTTCGTAAAAAAAAAAATTAGGGGGTTCCTGTCATTGTTATTCTTTTTGTTTCTATGATCGTTTTTCACACACTGATTTAAAATTGATTTTCCAGCACAGAGATGCGTGCTCCAGTTCTTCGCTACAGTTTAACGAAGGACAGCCAACTTCATCAATATTTTCCAGTGGAATGTCCGTGGAAAATCCAAACAGAAGTGACACCAACGAGATGCAGATTCGCGAACAGCTCTTTGACCTGGTCTCTCAGGGATCGTTAGACCATCTGAAAACGAAAATAAACAGTCTTCCCGATCAGACATCTTTAGACATCCAACAACAAACCAAAATCTACTTCAATTTGCGCTCGAGATCAAGAACAGGAACATAGCCTAAATGCTTACTGAGTACAGCAACGTTTTCCTGGATCAAGATTATAACACATCCATAGATACCACGGAAGGCAAACGGAATTGCTTCCATCAGATTATCGAGGCTAACGATTTAGAAATGATGAATCAGTTGATTGAGAAGATTTCAAGTAAAAATCTTCTAATGAAGTGCTTGCTTCAGGAGACACCCGTAGAAGTCCCTGGTCAAAGACCAAGAAGACTGCCGTGTGTACACTTGGCCGCCTTTTATGGATACACTGAAATGACTGAACTGTTACTGAAATGTGGAGTGAAGGTGAATCACACCAACGCAACGAAAGACACTGCATTGCTGTGGGCTGCACACCAAGGACACGAAGACACAGTTGTTATGTTCCTTAACCATGAAGCTGATGCAAATTTGAAAAATGATGAATGGTTGACTCCTTTATACGTGGCAGTGAGGTGTGAATATACCAGAATTGTGGCGCTTTTAACAGAGACAGGAAATGCAGACGTCAATAAAACAAGAAACGTGGGATTGGTGGCTATCTCCATAGCGTCTGCTTTAGGTCTCATTGATATTGTTAAGCTTCTACTTAAACAGAAAGCTGATCCAAATGTATGCGGTAGAGATGGGAAAAGGCCCATCCATTATGCAGCATCTGAGGGTTATAATGATACTGTACAGACTCTACTTTCAAAAGGTGCAAACATTGATGAGAGATCAATACGGAGACACAGCTTTGATAATGGCATCCAAATCTGAACATATTTACGTTCTTCAAACACTGATACAAAACGGCGCCAATATAAACCACAAAAACAACGATACGCAACGAGAAGGACGAAATGTTAAGAGTTTTAATAAATACGCTCTTACAGACTAATCTTAGACAAAGTCCAGCATGTGATTTGCTTTGGTGAAATACGGTCTCCGCTTTTTGAAGCATCAGCCGAAGGAGCATGCAGCAAGATTAAACTCCTTTTGCAAATGAACGTGAATCCAGCCACCAGAGATGAACAGGGAAACACGTTTCTGCATTATGCTGCCATGTACAATAGGGACAAGGTCGTTAAAATGTTCTGCAACAAAATAGGACCAGAAGAAAAGAACAAGAGTGGAGACACACCATTACATATAAGCACGTCTAAGGGTCACCATGAAACGGTTCTTGCCTTCTTTGAAGAGAATGCAAAGTTTAACATTAAAAACAGCCATGAAGTAAACGTTCTGCATGTAGCAGCTTGTTCCAAAGACATCAAATCGGAGACCGTTGTGAAACTGTTTCAGCATGCAAGAGAGACAGACGATAGTGAAAGCGTAAATGCAGAAGACAACGAACAAAATAATCCATTACATCTGGCTGTGAAATTTGCGAAGACAGATGTTATATGGGAGTTTCGACATGTCAGTTTGAAAGGAAAAAACTGCAAGGGTAACACACCACTGCACCTTGCTGTTAGGCCTGGAGAACCGGAGGTTCTGGATATGATGCTGAATATATACAAAAACATATCTCCAGATGCTGTGATCAATACCCAAAATACTGAGAGAAAAAAAGGTGTTCTTCACTTAGCAGCTCTCGAGGGATGTACTCAAGGAATAAGACGTCTGCTCTTGTGTGGGGCAGACCTAGCATTGCAAGACAATGAGGGTAATACAGTTTTGCACACATTAACAAAAGCTTCAGTTAATGACCATGATAGAGCTAATCAGCATATTGAGACATTTGACTTTATCACTGAAGAAGCTGTCAGATGGTGGTGTAAACGAGAAAAGAAAGAGTTTCCAAACAACGAAGGACTACATACAGAGTACAAAAGAAAAGCAGTTCTCCGTTTTATAAGAGATTACACTAACAAAGCTGGATTCAGTGTTTTGGGTGTCGACTTCGTAACAGGATCAGCAGAGATTGTCAAGAAATTGCTGCATATGAAGAATGTCATGTGCTTTGACAAGGACCAAACGTGCGACCTTGATATCACCACACTGACACCACTCACAAACGGGTATAATGCCAGATTATGCGGATTCAATCAAATTAAGCCACAGATATCCTGCATGGAAGGTCTTTTTCATTTGGGATCCCCTGACACTTTGGAACGCACTCTAGAGATTCCCCCAGTAAGGCAAATTGAACAGGGGTACAGTATATTTGTAAGTTGGACATATAGGATACTTTTAATGCTTCATTTGATGTACATGTTTGTCGTCAGTGGTTTCTCCTTTTATCTTTCAGAAAGACGGCGTACCTCACCTTCAGATCCTCCACTTGACTTGCCAACATACATTATTTGTTTTATTTTGGCAAGTGAACCAATGCTAATACATTTTAATACAGTATATAAATCTTTAATCTATTTGTGTGAAATTCTGCAACACAAGAGCGCGCTCGCCAAGTTTTTTCAATGGAAAACATTCAGAAGTAGCCTCAGGTTCTTGTTCAGTTCTATTTACGCAAATATCTTGCTACTTTGGATGTTAGTGTATATGTTTGTTTCATGCCCTCATGAATATATTCTGACACCAGCTCTGGTATTGGGCTGGCTCTTAACAATCACTTTCACACGTGGAATTAAAGGTATTCATTGTTTCTGGAGGACCTTCCGTGACCTGATATTCCAAGATGTGTGTCAGTTTTTCATTATTTATTTCATTGTGCTGTTGGCATTTTCAATCGGTGTGCATAATTTGTTTCAAGTGGAACCAGACATCGCCAAGCAGTATCCATCTCTGTTGGATACAATGTATCTCTTCTTTAACCTAATGGTAGGTATGAGGGAATTGAATATAGAGTCTGCTGGCAAAATAACACTATATATTAAAATATTCTATATCATTTATATTTTCATTGGGATGATAGTCCTGATCAACTTTTTTATCTCCATGATGAATGATTCATACTCGAAAATCTTTCATAGACAAGAGTACGCTTGGAGAGTTGAATCTTTAGAACTCGGACTGGAGATCGAGAAATTCTACCCACAGTACAGACAGCTGTGCTGTAAAAGGTTGAGAAGAATACAGAAAGAAGAAGACTCTTGGATTATTAAAATTTCACAGAAAGACATGAAAACAGATCAGATGACATTTGAGGGAATCAAAAATACCAATTCATAAGAGTTACATTTGCAAACAATTCAAAACAAAACTGACAGTATCGTTATTTCAATTCAATTGATGAATTCTAGGATTAAAATCTTGGACAATCATATCAAGAAAATATATGATATTCTTTCTCAACAAAGGCGACCCAAAAAACACAAAAACCACACACACACACACGAAAAACCCACATCATACGGGGAGGGGGTAATAATAAAATGAACAAAATAACAATAACGACTGATAGTTTGTAATAGTTGACTGTGGTCAGGTTGTGGTTTTTTACGTTACTGTAAAGGTTTGGAATGAATTAATGAATGTTTAACGACATCCTAGCAAAAAAACGCACAAAAAATACATGGCTATTAGACGACATTCGAGGGCATCTGAAATAGATACATTTGCAAACAACTGAAAAAACAAAATTGACAGTGTCGTTACTTAATTCAACTGATGAATTCTAGGATTGAATTCTTGGACAATCATATGAAGAAAATATATAATATTATTTCTCAACAAAGGTGACAAAAAAAACAACAACAAACAAACAAACAAACCACACACAAAAAACCCACAGCATATGGGGAGGGGGTAATAATATAATAAATAAAATAATATTAAAGACTGATAGCATGTAATAGTTGATTGTGGTCAGGTTGTACTTTTTCACATTACTGTAAAGGTTTGGAATGAATTAACGAATATTTAACATCCCAGCAAAAAAGAATACATGGCTATTGGGTGTCAAACTAAGGTAAATGCATAAATTGTAAAGGTTTGGTGTAAATCTAAAGAACAAAGCCGTAAAAACATTTAAGAATCACATCTCTGCAAAAGATTGTAGTTGAAAGGATCTGTTGACAATAGGTGTTCCTGTCAGGAGTCTCATCGTTATGAGGACTGCCACAACCCTGGTGATATATCCTTCCTACTTTGCCTGTATGAAGACTGCCACAACCCAGGCAATATATCCTTCATACTCTGCCTGCATGAGGACTGCCACTTTCCAGGCAATATATCCTTTCTACTTTACCTGTAGGTTGACTGGCACTTCCCAGAAATATATCCTTCCTACTTTGCCTATAGGACTGCCATTTCTTGGGCAATATAACCTTCCTACTTTGCCTGTAGAACTCCCCCTTTCCAGGCCATATATCCTTCCTACTTCCCTGTAGGACTGCCATTTCCCAGGCAATGTATCCTTCTTACTTTACTTGTAGGACTGCCACTTCCCAGGCAATGTATCCTACATACTCCACCTGTAGGACTGCCACTTCCCAGGCAATGTATCCTTCGTACTACGCCTCTAGGACTGTCACTTCCCAGGCATTGTATCCTTCGTACTACGCCTCTAGGACTGTCACTTCCCAGGCAATGTATCCATCATACTCCGCCTGTAGGACTGCCACTTCACAGGTAATATATCCTTCATACTCTGTCTGTAGGACTGCAACTTCCCAGGCAATATATCCTGCGTACTATGCCTGTAGAACTGCCACTTCCCAGGCAATATATCCTTCATACTCTGCCTGTAGGACTGCCACTTCCCAGGTAATGTATCCTTCATACTATGCTTGTAGAACTGCCACTTCGCAGGTAATATATCCTTCATACTCTGTAGGACTGCCACTTCCCAGGCAATGCATCCTTCGTACTCTGCCTGTAGGACTGCCACCTCCCAGGCAATGTATCCTTCGTACTCTGCCTGTAGGACTGCCACTTCCCAGGCAATATATCCTTCGTACTCTGCCTGTAGGACTGCCACTTCTCAGGCAATGTATCCTTCGTACTCCTCCTGTAGGACTGCCACTTCCCAGGCAATGTATCCTCCATACTCCGCCTGTAGGACTGCCACTTCCCAAGCAATATTGTAAGGATTTGGTAATGTGTGACATTACCAGTAGTGTATTTTTATAAATAATATCTGCATTATTGTTCACGTTTGTATTTGTTTACATTCTTGTTTTCACTTATTTTAATGGCAAGTTGAATTACTCACAATTCATACAACATATCATTAGATTTGTTTAGAATTAATGGAGGTATTTATTACCGTATAACAGATGTTATCAGTTTCCAAGTGGAAATAAGATCGAAGATTATACGAAAATGGCGTCAGAACCTCGTTCTGAAATATTTCCTGTCATAAACAGCTGATTTGCAGACGAAATTGACCTTGCAAAGGTAGTGCTGTTTTTAGGTGATTATGTATTTATGTGTTTTTAATACGAAAAATATCTTATAACAGTTATAAAATATGTAAAATTAAGTATAGTTAGCTAAAATAATATATTTATTATTTTAAAGAGTTAATTTTAGCGTTATTGGCAATTTATCCAATATGTGGCAGAATAATTCTGCCGTTCCAACCATTGACAGGATCGGCGGAATTGTACAGTGTAAATTCCGTAAGTGGCTGGAAATCCAGCAATAGCAGAATTACGCCAAACGTAAAATATGGCAGGGCTATAAATAGCAATCCAGTCAATGTTTGTCAGTCTGGTCAGTCGCGTCATATAGTGTGGTGATAATCACGTCATAGTATAGTCAGTTGTCAGCATTTCGTCCCATTAGGTGAGTTGGTGTTTTAGGTGTTTTAATATAATAAATGAGCTATAAGGACCAGACTCGTGTTTAGGCCATGAAACGAAACGTGTTAAGGAATAGAAATAGGTTTTGACTATGCATTAATTAAGTTAGGTAATAGAGTAAGCAATACCCAACACATAAAGGTGTAGGTCCCGCGTATTGTGGATGTTTAGGTGACAAGTTAATTATAAGTGTATAAAGAATATAGAGTACACATAGTATAAGGCTTGTGCAAGTTCGCTGATTAGGCAAACAGTTGGATATTGTTCGTATTGTTTTTACCTGTGAAGTAAGTGCGAGTGTACTAGTATTTGACCTAAACAATTTAGGATATTGTTTACAGATTACAGTATTTTTCTAGTGAAGCATTGGAGGATTTTTTAGTACAAAATCCATTATCAGTAAAACAAAATAGACTCAGTCTGTTGAGTCCGCTGATTAATTAGTGAAAGTATTGGTACATGATTGAACTCAGTCTTTTAAGGTTTTCACCTGACTTGTTAAATACATTGAGCAGAATATATTGTTAGTTATTTAGCCCTGGAATAAGTTAGTGTTAGTATATAGCTATTATTGATTGTTTAATTACTAAAAGAGACATATACGTATATTTTCAGCGACTTGTTAACCTGTTAAAATCTATTAGTTATTAATAAACATTGATGAAGTTGAACATTTGTTGGTGATCTTTTGCCTTCAGTAGTAAATTGACCATTTACCAGACACTCAGTTTTCCTGGGTCGTCGCAATATATCCTTCCTACTGCGACTGTAGAACTGCAAATTCCAAAGGCGATATATCCTTCTTTGCCCGTCTTTCCACCCAAGAATCCTGCTACCAACATCTGTGTGCATAGGAGTTATAGGATATTAAACGAGTTTCTATTTCGTATCATGTTTACGTCCTGAGTGAAATAATTTTCAGTTGTCACGAGCTTTAGCGAGTAACAATGGACATTATTTCATGAGGGACATAAACATGATATGAAATGGTAGCAAGTTTAATATCCTATAATAGATCTTAATTTATATCACTCAACTCGTTTGCCCCCCCCCCCCCCCCCCCCCCCCCCATTTTTTTTTTTTTTTTTAAATCCTAGCTATGGCCCTGCTAGAGATATTCAATGTTGGGCTAGTAAATAACTACTATTGCCATGCCCGACAGCTAGTGAAAAAAAAACCTGTCAAATGTTGCAGTTAAGTCTATTTTGTAAATATGAATATCCTGACCCCACTCCAACCTCCAATGTTAGTATATTTAAGCTTTATTCCCTCTTTAGGTGAGATATTTGATTATTACTATTATTTAGTAAAATTGTATTAACTAAAGTAAAGAAAGGCTAGTGAATATTTAATCATGGCTAGTAATGTTTTTTAATCACCGATCCCATGGCTAGTAGATTTTGTTACAAATTCTAGAATCCCTGCAGGAGTACACAGTACAGGTTTTGATATACTAGTCTTGAGGTAGTGACTGGGACAATAAAAACCTTATCCATGAACGCCATGGTGATCAAAATTAGTTTCTTTTTTACTATTAATCATCAGCTATGGATGATAAACATTTCGCAATTCTGACTTAAAAGTCTTAGAGAGGAAACTTACATTTCTCCATTAATAGAAAGGGATCTTTTATATGCACCATATCCCACAGACAGGAGAGCACACTTTCTTTGATATATACCAGTTGTGGTGTACAGGCTGGAATGAGAAATAGCCCAATGGACCCATCAACGGGGATCGATCCTAGACCAACTGTGCGTCAGGTGAGCGATTTACCACAGGGCTACGTCACATCCCCTCGATCCTGCACTGAACAAGTGTCTGTTAATACATGTACTTAGATAAATGTGAGTAAAATAGGCTGAAGACTGCATTGTAACTGAGCTACATCCTGCACTGAACAAGTGTCTGTTAATACATGTACTTAGATAAATGTGAGTAAAATAGGCTGAAGACTGCATTGTAACTGAGCTACATCCTGCACTGAACAAGTGTCTGTTAATACATGTACTTAGATAAATGTGAGTTAAATAGGCTGAAGACTGCATTGTAACTGAGCTACATCCTGCACTGAACAAGTGTCTGTTAATACATGTACTTAGATAAATGTGAGTAAAATAGGCTGAAGGCTGCATTGTAACTTAGCTACATCCTGCACTGAACAAGTGTCTGTTAATACATGTACTTAGATAAATGTGAGTAAAATAGGCTGAAGACTGCATTGTAACTGTGTGTACATCCTGCACTGAACAAGTGTATGTTAATACATGTACTTAGATAAATGCGAGTTAAATAGGCTGAAGAATGCATTGTAACTGAGCTACATCCTGCACTGAACAAGTGTCTGTTAATACATGTACTTAGTTAAATGTGAGTAAAATAGGCTGAAGGCTGCATTGTAACTGAGCTACATCCTGCACTGAACAAGTGTCTGTTAATACATGTACTTAGATAAATGTGAGTTAAATAGGCTGAAGACTGCATTGTAACTGAGCTACATCCTGCACTGAACAAGTGTCTGTTAATACATGTACTTAGATAAATGTGAGTAAAATAGGCTGAAGACTGCATTGTAACTGCATGTGTGTACATCCTGCACTGAACAAGTGTCTGTTAATACATGTACTTAGATAAATGTGAGTAAAATAGGCTGAAGGCTGCATTGTAACTGAGCTACATCCTGCACTGAACAAGTGTCTGTTAATACATGTACTTAGATAAATGTGAGTAAAATAGGCTGAAGGCTGCATTGTAACTGAGCTACATCCTGCACTGAACAAGTGTCTGTTAATACATGTACTTAGATAAATGTGAGTTAAATAGGCTGAAGACTGCATTGTAACTGAGCTACATCCTACACTGAACAAGTGTCTGTTAATACATGTACTTAGATAAATGTGAGTAAAATAGGCTGAAGACTGCATTGTAACTGTGTGTACATCCTGCACTGAACAAGTGTCTGTTAATACATGTACTTAGATAAATGTGAGTAAAATAGGCTGAAGGCTGCATTGTAACTTAGCTACATCCTGCACTGAACAAGTGTCTGTTAATACATGTACTTAGATAAATGTGAGTAAAATAGGCTGAAGACTGCATTGTAACTGTGTGTACATCCTGCACTGAACAAGTGTCTGTTAATACATGTACTTAGATAAATGCGAGTTAAATAGGCTGAAGACTGCATTGTAACTGAGCTACATCCTGCACTGAACAAGTGTCTGTTAATACATGTACTTAGATAAATGTGAGTAAAATAGGCTGAAGGCTGCATTGTAACTGAGCTACATCCTGCACTGAACAAGTGTCTGTTAATACATGTACTTAGATAAATGTGAGTAAAATAGGCTGAAGACTGCATTGTAACTGAGCTACATCCTGCACTGAACAAGTGTCTGTTAATACATGTACTTAGATAAATGTGAGTAAAATAGGCTGAAGACTGCATTGTAACTGTGTGTACATCCTGCACTGAACAAGTGTCTGTTAATACATGTACTTAGATAAATGTGAGTTAAATAGGCTGAAGACTGCATTGTAACTGAGCTACATCCTGCACTGAACAAGTGTCTGTTAATACATGTACTTAGATAAATGTGAGTAAAATAGGCTGAAGGCTGCATTGTAACTGAGCTACATCCTGCACTGAACAAGTGTCTGTTAATACATGTACTTAGATAAATGTGAGTAAAATAGGCTGAAGGCTGCATTGTAACTGAGCTACATCCTGCACTGAACAAGTGTCTGTTAATACATGTACTTAGATAAATGTGAGTAAAATAGGCTGAAGGCTGCATTGTAACTGAGCTACATCCTGCACTGAACAAGTGTCTGTTAATACATGTACTTAGATAAATGTGAGTAAAATAGGCTGAAGACTGCATTGTAACTGTGTGTACATCCTGCACTGAACAAGTGTCTGTTAATACATGTACTTAGATAAATGTGAGTTAAATAGGCTGAAGACTGCATTGTAACTGAGCTACATCCTGCACTGAACAAGTGTCTGTTAATACATGTACTTAGATAAATGTGAGTAAAATAGGCTGAAGACTGCATTGTAACTGTGTGTACATCCTGCACTGAACAAGTGTCTGTTAATACATGTACTTAGATAAATGTGAGTTAAATAGGCTGAAGACTGCATTGTAACTGTGTGTACATCCCCTTCAACAAATGTGAAAATCAGAAAAATCTTTGTCATAAATAACAATAATAATATAACCAAATAAATAGCATGTATAATTCCTTTTATATATTGAACTTCAAACAATAAATAATGGTTTATCAGCCTTATTTTATTGTATTTTTGTAGGTTTAATAACGCAGATTTAAAAATGAATTAATGTTTATAACGACACCCCAGCACGAAAAATACATTGACTGTTGTGCGTCATAATATGGTACATTCAAAAATAAAGTGATGATAACTTTGGAGTGCAAGTATCTGCCTACAAGACGAAGTACTTTGACTATTGGTATATATTTTCAATTACAGTTTATCTAATTATTAATAGCATTTTTTTTTGTAATCTTATAACACTACACATACTACTACAGCATTTTACAAACCCTACAAGAGACCTTCATTTAAATAAATATAGTGTCATGTATTGGGGAAGGGGGAGGGGTCATTACAATTTTTTATATATTATTATTGCTTTTTGTTGACTCATGAAAAAAAAAGGGGAAATTTAATGATATAAAGATCAGAGCAAAGAAAATGTCAAGAACAAAAAAGAAGCAAGTTATTTTGGTAAAACTGACATTCATTCTGTAGCTTCTGGGATTTCATTATTGTCAATATACAGTTTCTGGAATAGTCCAACTTTTCTTTTTCCACTACTAGTAGTTTTAATGCAGGCATCATGAGACAGAATCTGAAAGTGAGTCTTGGAACCATCTTCAGAAAATTCATTCTGAAAAGAAAAAACAAACAATGCCAGCAAGATACATTTCTAAAGATTCTATTGAAAACGGACTCATGAGTGACATAATATAAACGTTATCAATTAGCCAGTGCACTACAACTGGTACAACAAAAGGTGCGGAATGTATACTGCTCTACATGAAACTGCATATAAAACAATCTTGCTGCTAATCAATATAAGAATAGCCTATGTGGATAAGGCATGGCAATTAACATGCTAAACACCTCGTAGACATTTGTAGCAGCAAGTTTCTTCTTTTACTTTCATGAAGAAAAACAAAACAGTTGTGGTTTAAAACTTACGCTGTTCTGAGACCTACAATCACGACTTTGCCTATCGTCCTTTCTACTCCGTCTCGTGCAGAGGTACGATTTTGATATCGGAACTTGGTTTTGTCATTCAGTTTAACACACGTAAGACATCCACCTGTCCAACAGAACAATCAAGCACCACTCCATTTTTACTTTTTCCATCGGAGATGTTCCTCTCCCACCCAATTGTTTCTGTTAAAGAATGCTAGTTACTTCTGTTACCTGGCCATTATCATGCACTTACCTCGGTTTTTATTACTTTACCATTCACCCACACATCAAGGGTATTTTTTTCTACAAAAAGAAAATGAAAAAATTAAGTAGAAAGGTATATAAAACATTCCATGGATGTGTGAGTGCGTGTGTGTGTCTGTCTGTCCATCCCCCCCCCAACCCCCACCCCATGCCTGCATGGGTTTTCCTATCTCTCTCTCTCTCTCCGTGTTTCTGACTCTGTGTCTGTCTGTCCATCCCCCCCCCCCAACCCCCACCCATTGACTGAATGGGTTTTCCTATCTCTCTCTGTCTTTCTGACTCTGTCTGTCTGTCCATCCCCCCCCCCCACGACTGCATGGGTTTTCCTATGTCTCTCTCTCTGTGTCTGTCTGTCCATCCCCCCCCCCCCCCAACCCACACCCCATGACTGCATGGGTTTTCCTATCTCTCTCTCTGTCTTTCTCACTCTGTGTCTGTCGGTGGGCCCATTGAGCTATTTCTCGTTCCAGCCAGTACTACATAACTGGTGTAACAAAGGCTGTGGTATGTACCATCCTGTCTGTGAGATGGTGCATATAAAAGATCCCTTGCTGCTAATTGAAAAAGAGTAGCCCGTGAAGTGGTCACAGCAGGTTTCCTCTTTCAATATCTGTGTGGTCCTTAACCATATGTCCAACCATAAATAAAATGTGTTGAGTGCGTCGTTAAATAAAACATTTCCTTCCTTCTCTCCGTCTTTATAATAATCACATTGCAAGTTATATCTAAGTGGCCTAGTGGCACTATAGCCCCATTAAGTCTGTACTTGTCCCCAGTTTCTACCCATGTGATACTATGTACTAACAACACTTAAAGGGACAGACCCTGGTTTTTAAATAGTAAGGCATATTTTTCACTTTTAGAGCCCTTTATGATAACTGAAATCAAACATTGCTTATATTTTATTGTTTGGATTATTGACTTCCATTCAACCGAAATGTTTTTTGGTCATCCTGGTGTTTCTAATACCACAAAATGCATTTTTCATATCTTTTGAGTCAAGTTTTAGTCTTATTTTTAACAGTAATTCACCATTTCAATGTCACAGACTTATATTTCACTCTTTTGTAACGTTATCCAAATGTGTCACAGGTTTGCAACTTAACCAAACTTGGTGTCCATTTTTACGGGTTGAAACTAGGGTCGGCGCCTTTAATTTTCATTTACAATCTGGCTGCACAATTTAATATTAATTATTACCTTCATGAGTATAGGTTTCATCTCCGTCCTTCTGTAAGTCCATCCATCTGTCCCACATATAGGTGTTTTTTTTCAGAATGCCATGAGATATCGAGTACAGCTTTATCATGTACTGTTACAGATCAAGTTTGACTTTCATGGCGACTGACGAGGCAGGACGTAGCCCAGTGGTAAAGCGCATGCCTGATGCGTGGTCGGTCTAGGATCTATTCACGTCGGTGGGCCCTTTGGACTATTTGTCGTTCCAGCCAGTGCACCACGACTGGTATATCAAAGGCCGTGGTATATGCTATCCTGTCTGTAGGATGGTGATATAAAAGATCCCTTGCTACTAATGAAAAAAATGTAGCGGGTTTCCTCTCTATGACTGTGTCAAAAAGTAAAAAATGACCATGTTTGACATCCAATAGCCGATGATTAATAAATCAATGTGCTCTAGTGGTGTTGTTAAACAAAACAAACCTTTTCTTTTTTTCATGGTGATTGACCCATTTTTGACAAGGTTATGGCCCTTGAAGTTAGGAAATACGAACATTTGTTTGGTCCAGTAGAAAAAAAAGAAAGAAATGTTTTATTTAACGACACACTCAACACATTTTATTTACGGTTATATGGCGTCAGACATATGGTTAAGGACCACAAAGAGTTTGAGAGAAAACCTGCTGTTGCCACTACATGGGCTACTCTTTCCGATTAGCAGCAAGGGATCTTTTATTTGCGCTTCCCACAGGCAGGATAGCATAAACCATGGCCTTTGTTGAACCAGTTATGGATCACTGGTCGGTGCAAGTGGTTTACACCTACCCATTGAGCCTTGCGGAGCACTCACTCAGGGTTTGGAGTCGATATCTGGATTAAAAATCCCATGCCTCGACTGGGATCCGAACCCAGTACCTACCAGCCTGTAGACCGATGGCCTAACCACGACACCACCGAGGCCGGTTGGTCTAGTACGGGACATGTATTGCTTTAGCGGTACTCTCAGAATGTCCGTTATTATTATTATTATTATTATTAGTTCAGCATCAAGCCTCACCCAGAATAATTCGCACATTTGTTCCATTTAAGTTAGTAGTCCACGATTTCAAAATCTTGCTCTGTTGCTCCCGGAACTTCTTCAAACTTTTCCCATTTACTTTCAGACTATATTCATATATGAAAGGCATACGAGAGTTTATAATTAACTGACATTTTGCACTGCCAACTGTGAAATATTCATCACCGACAAGCTTGAACATCCAGTCAACTTTATAAATTTCCTGAGAAATAAAAAAGGAAAACAAACCAAAAATAAATAAAAATACTGTTTCAATGGTTAAAGTAAATTTTAACTAGCAATTTTGTACATTATCCAGTTTGCTAACTTCAAAATACTAGGTATATTCAGTAAAGTTTCGACAATATATACTCTGTCAAAAAAGAATCTCATAGGCGAAATATTCATGGAATTATCTCTTTAATACAAAGTGGCATAATTTCGTTATTTATCATTTTATGATCATATCACAGTAAAATTTGACATGAGTATGTGACAATGTTCTTGCTATGGACTGACGGCAGTGGAGGCGTTTTCGTCACCAAACAGCGTCGCATGAGGGCACTGAAATCAGTACCATGTGTGGCCACCAGCAGCAGCAATCACTGCGCGACATCTCCTTGGCATAGACTGAATAAGCCTCTGAATCCGGGCAGTTGGAATCCTAGCCCATTCTTCCTGCAGTGCATTTGACAGTTGCGGAAGTGTCCGAGGCTCTGGGTCACGCTGGCGTACACGTCTGTGCAGTTCGTCACATAGATGTTCAATGGGGTTGAGATCTGGCGATGCTGATGGCCATGGCAGCACATTAATGTTCTCATTCTGTAGGAAATCCATTGTTGCATGTGTCGTATGTGGCCTGGCACTGTCTTGCTGAAAGAGTTTTCTCTGTCGATCCAAAATGGGAAGCATGTGACGGCGAGGAATTTCATCCTGGTAGCATACAGCTGTCAGGTTGCCTTGTATGAACACAAGTTCACTTCTGCCAGTGTATGAGATGGCTCCCCACATCATGAAACTTCATCCACCAAATCTGTCAACTTGGGCAACGCAGATGTTGACAAAACATTCATTGCGGCGTCTGTAAACACGTAAACATGACTCGCAGCCAGTTTCCCAAGTTCCACCCCTGTACATTCGTGCACTAGCGAACACGTAAATGTTGATGTTGACATCACAGGACGGGGCCAACATACGGTCTCCTAGTACCTGCTGGTACCTGTCCCAGAGACGTGAAATGGTGCTCTGATGGACGTTCATGTGGCGTGCGACTACTGACTGCGATTCACCTAACTGGAGGCAGCCTACTGCAATGTTTCAATTCGGCAGGCTTAGTCTTGGCATCTTGTAACTTGTCTACGTCGAAATGGAAATGAGGCATCATTGCGAGCATTGCAACTTTAAATACCCATCACTACCCTAATCTCCCCCCCCCCCCCCCCCCTGAGTTTCATGTGCATTCGTCGAAATCTGATCATTTCATGACAACGTGCGTTCAATTTGTTTTAGGGTGCATTTGGGCATGCTGTCCCATTGCAGGAACATTAACAAACATGGTCATTCAGCAACATTGTACAAAAAAACCCGACATTTTGTAAAATTAAACACTTTTCTTCTTTCCCTATCACCTATGCATTTCTTTTTTGACAGAGTATATATAATATTTTTAGGGGTCAAGATCCAAGGTCATGTTGATCTTGAACTTTGTAGGGGTTCCCCTGAGGTGCTTGCATCGTAGGATCGAACCACCTCAGTGCACCCATATTCCCTGATTGGGCTTTTTCACGTCCCAGCCAGTGCACCACGACTGGTATATCAAAGGACATGGTATGTGCTATCCTGTCTGTGGAAAAGTACATATAAAAGAACCTTTGTTGCTAATGAAAAAATGTAGACCATTTTTCTCTGAGACTACGAGTAAACATTTACCAAATGTTTGACCAATGATTAATAAATCAATGTGATCTAGTGGTGTCATTAAATAAAAAAACTTTTAACTTTTTCTAGGGGTTATCTTTCAAATGTTTCCAGGCATTTAATTTGGGGTATTTTTTTTAGGATTCTGCTAGAATTCTAAAGATGAGGGGCGAGATGTAGCCCAGTGGTACAGCGCTCGCTCGATGCACGGTCGGTGTGGGATCGATCCCCGTCGGTAGGCCCCATTTTTCATTCCAGCCAGTGCACCACGACTGGTATATCAAAGGCTGTGATATGTACTACCCTGTCTGTGGGATGGTGCATATAAAAGATCCCTTGCTGCTAATCAAAAAGAAGTGGCGACAGCGGGTTTCCTCTCTCAATATCTGTGTGGTTCTTAACCATATGTCTGACACCATATAACCGTAAATAAAATGTGTTGTGTGCGTCGTTAAATAAAACATTTTTTTTTTTTTTTTTCTAAACATGATTTAATATAGATACATGTAGCTTGGGCATTTGTTTCTTCTTCCCTCCCCGTCAGAAACATGGCTTGTTTTGTGTATACTAGTAATGAAAAGTATTTGTCTATTTAAGGGGGTGGGAAGCAGCTCAGTGGTACAACGCTCACTTGATGTGTGGTCGGTCTGGAATTGATCCCCGTCAATGGGTTCATTGGGCTATTTCTCGTTCCAGCCAGTGCACCACGACTGGTATATCAAATGCTGTGGTATGTGCTATCCTGTCTGTAGGATGGTGCATAAAAGATCCCTTGCAGCTAACTGAAAAGAGTAGCCCATGAAGTGGCGACAGTGGGTTCCTCTCTCAATATCTGTGTGGGTCTTAACCATATGTCCGACACCATGATATAACCGTAAATAAAATGTGTTGAGTGTGTCATTAAATAAAACATTTTCTTCCTTCCTTGTCTATTTAAGTCCTTTAGAAAAAGTATTTTTCTTTACATCAATTAGTAAAACCAAAACATTAATTAAAAAGCGACAAGCATACTGCTGATAGCCATGCTAGTTTGTGACCATCGCTAGTATGAAAGCTAAAGTATGTTTTGCTTAACGGCACCACTAGAGCACAGTAATTTATTAATCATAAACTATTGGTAATTGTTTAGTTGTAGTCATAGTCTTTCTGCCAGAAAGAAATGTTTGGGTATGGCACTATGGAACTGAATGCAACCAGAGTCAACAGGGGGTTATGGAGGGCCTCCTCCAGAAAGAAAATATGTTCAGTTTAGGATTGGGGTTAAGAAAATCATACAGTAACGATAAGAGTAATTCATTTTGTCAAAATGTTAACTAAAAAAAATATCTGCCAAAAAAATTGGGTATGGTGCCACACCTGTTTTACACCCTGGCAGAAACAAGTTAATTTCGACTTATAATTTATAATGGTTCATTAAAATTGAAAATGGAGCTAATTGGTTGGTTGATTTGGTAATTGTTTAGTTGTAGTCATAGTCTTTCTGCCAGAAAGAAATGTTTGGGTATGGCACTATGGAACTGAATGCAACCACAGTCAACAGGGAGTTATGGAGGGCCTCCTCCAGAAAGAAAATGAGTTCAGTTTAGGATTGGGGGTTAAGAAAATAGCACAATAATGATAAGGTTAAAAGGTTAACTAAAAGAAATATCTGCCAAAAAAATTGGGTATGGTGCCACACCTGTTTTACACCCTGGCAGAATCCCTGATAGGTCAGGTCAGGGCATAGGTGTTAAGGTGCACATTCAGAACAAGCTATTGTAGCACACACCTGTCATGAGCTCAGGTGTGAACTTTCACCTGCTCCTCCGGACAGGAAAAGGTTTAGGGTGGGTGGGAGAGGGGGTCGCCCACACCTTCATCTGCAAGGGAGGACATGCAAGCAGCCCGACCAGGGTCTGTAACGGGTGAGGGTTGGTTATGGTGCTATTGAATTTGCAAATGTCCCGTAGGATTAAAGTCAACTAGAAAATGTATAATTTTTTAAAGTTAATTTCGACTTATAATTTATAATGGTTCATTAAAATTGAAAATGAGCTAATTGGTTGGTTGATTGGACTTAGTTGATCAAAACATATGTACTATGCTCCCATTAGTAACAATTTTATTAATTAAGGGATCTATTATATGCACCATCCCACAGACATAATAGCACATAGCACAGACTTTCAGGCTTTCTGTAATAAAAACAAACCCAGATGACAAGTGCCCTTACTAATTAAGTGATTATGATAAAGAATTATGTAATATTAGTAAATATCTTACAAATGCATTATGCTTACGTTCTGAACAAATTTAATTGTCCATCCTCCATGCACCACTTGTCAAATGTTATTGATTTGTATATCAAGTCATAAGTAAAATTTTGTTCTCCTACAAATATTAGAACCAAAACAACACATCATATATAAAATGTATATGTCATCCTTTGTTATAAGATAAACATAGAATACTAAACTAGCTTCCTGTCATACCATTTTTATGTAATGAGTTAACAGTTTCGCTCATCAGATACCAACACTGTTCACGAGTTTCATAAAATTGGTATGACAGGCAAGCTACAATGTAGTTTAGTATTTTATTTATTACAAACCAATTGCAAACAAGCCGCAACACAGCTTAAGTAAGCAGATGTCGAATCCTACTACACTTTATTTTTCTACGAATAGGGTCAGCAAGTGATCTACATCATGTCACGCCAATATTATACTAGTTAGATATCGAGTTATTGTTGTGACATTAGCAATATCTTACACTGGTGTGTAATAAAATTATATATTGTACAGTGTTGAATTTTTTCGGAAATTAACATGCAACAATTTAAAGTTACCTTTCCATCTACACAAATTACTCGCTTCCCTGAGGTTGTTCCGTGTTCAAACTGGACCATGTGCACACCATCACTGGAGGGTATTTCCCATGAAGCCACAAAGTTTGACATAATGGGTTTGCAAATGCCAGGCTTAAAGTGGGACTGTTAGAAAATGTAGAACACCAAGTTAAATTTAGCATCTGGCAAATATAAAAAATATACACCGGGGTAAAAATTAATAAAGGAAGAGTTCAAATGCAAAAAAACGATAAATCCATTTTAATAATTTTCTGCAAAAGAGGTTTTTTTGGTTATGCTTTCTGTGTAAAACATATCAAGTGCACAATGGGCGATCTTAATTAAGTTGAAATAAGTAAAGTAAATAAAGAACAGAATTTCAAAAAACAAGTATTAAAATCACAACATATAACACCTTGAACTGAGTAATGATAGTAGAAGTCAGGTTTTTTGATAAAATGGCATTTATACTTATCTTTTTTGTGCCTGAACTCTTCAAATATTCAAACTGGCCTTGGAGACTATAGTAGTCTAGAAATAGTACCAGTCCCCAGATAAAACATACACGTACAAGTATATATGGGTTCTGGCAATCTGTTCAAGGAACACACATTACCAGGGTTTAAAGTTTGTTTTGTTTAATAATAACACTAGAGCACATTGATTTATTAATCATCAGCTATTGGATGTTAAACATTTGGTAATTTTGACATATAGTCTTAGAGAGGACACCCGCTACATGTTTCCATTAGTAGCAAGGGATCTTTTATATGCATTTTCCCATAGACAGAAATGCACATACCACAGCCTTTGACCAGTTGTGGCGCAATGGTTGGAATAAGAATTACCAGGGTTTCTGGCAAAGGGCACAGAGAATAAAACTGATCACCTTACAAAAAATTAAATGAGAGAGAGAGAGAGAAAGAGAGGGGGTGGTAGGGAGGGAGGGAGAGACAGACAGACACACACACACACACAATCTAGGAAACAGATTGAAATGAGCCTAGTGTAGACTACAGTACAAGCGCAACATACCAGGTCAGTCTAATCAGCTTAAACCTTAAACCAAGCATATCGAAAACATGGTGGGTTATTTTGTTTTTTTAGGGGTCTGTGTGTTAGTTCCGACTGTTGGTCTATCACGAAAATAAATAACATACGATATCAAAGGACAATGCGGCGTACCACGATCAACATATTAAATTAATAACTGAAGCAAACTGGAAGATATTTTACCAGATAACATAATACAATATTAACAAGCGTCGACTGACGTCAAACTTTATGACATGTAGTTGAGTTAGCTACACATGGACATTTCGTAATGAGATAACTGAAAACTTTGTCTGCCCCGTTTGTTTCTTCGTATGTAGTTTCACCCAAGATTCATTGCGCATCTCTCTCTCTCTATCTCTCTCGATCTCTCGATTTCCGACTCTCTCGGTATCGGTCTCGGTCTGTCCGTCTCGGTCTCTCACAGACAGTTCACTAAAAAGAAAATTAGTGCACACAATCTTCATATTGAGCAAACCTTAAAAAAACAACGATCGAACACAAGACGTGTTTTGTTTTTTAATTCCCCAGCGGATAAAAAACAAAAAAAAGATTCTATTTTAGATTGTACAATTTATAAGTTTGAACTCCTTTTATAACTTTTCAACACTAATTAGCAATTTAAAATGTTTATTTATTGTCATGAATACAATAATGCATGTATTAATTTATTGGCAGCTTTATTTCTAAACATAATTTTAACTTTATGTTCCGGTTATCATTTAATTATTTCCAAGTACTTAGGCCATTTCACTTTTATAATAGACATTGTATTCATATTAGTATATACAGGAATACAAATTCGGTCTCTGGCCTGTACATTGTTATTATTTGTTGTTGTTGTTGTTGTTGTTATTGATGTTACCTAATTCGTATCTTTGTTTGCCGACACCATATTGTTTGGTATTGTGCAATAAACCCCTCTCTCCCTCTCTCTCTCTCTCTCTCTCTCTCTCTCTCTCTCTCTCTCTCTCTCTCTCTCTCTCTCTCTCTCTCTCTCTCTCTCTCTCTCTCTCTCTCACACACACACACACACACACACAAAATACCTAAAAATATAAATTAATTAGTTCAACAATAAAACAAAAATAAAAAAGTCAAACTAAATACAAAGAAATAATTTATTCTCTTGTATGTACATACAAACAGTAATTACAATTCGCATTAACAGTGTTATCAATTCATAAAGGTATAAAGTGATAGGTCGGAACCAAATATTCAAACTTGTACTAAAATGTTAAAAATACTTTCTGCCATTGAAGAACAAATGTGAAACACTTTCCTTGAACTATTTTCAGGGGAGTGATGGCGATTAAGAGTGATAACTCCCCTTTAATGGCGAGGTCTGTTCACTGTAACTGACAGCAATATTGAATAACCCACCCCCCACCCACTCCCACCCCCATCTCATAGGCTTATGTTCAATATATATATGAAATGGACAATTATTTTTGAGACAGGTAATTTGCAAAATAGTACTGAATACATCCATGTATAATACAAACTGAATTAATTTAAAGTACAAACCAACAAAATACCCTTTTACCTTGATTGGAGCAATGCTGGGGTTTTGGGGTGGGTTTTTTTTACAAATAATAAATAATTTGGAATACTAATTAGCTCATTGGTTAATTGCCATCAGTGTTTTAATGACGATGGTTTTGTTTCTCTATACAGTAAAGTACACTTATAACGAACATGCTTAGAACGAACTACTGCATAGAATGAACAGATTGTAAAGAGCCGTTTTATCTCCCTATACATTAATAACCAACTTGTACAAATGTGAGGACGGGATGTAGCCCAGTGGTAAAGCGCTCGCTCAATATGCGGTCGGTCTGGGATCGATCCCCGTCGGGGGGGCCCATTGGGCTATTTCTCATTCCAGCCAGTGCACCACGACTGGTATATCAAAAGCTGTGGTATGTACTACCCTGTCTGTGGGATGGTGCATATAAAAGATCCCTTGCTGCTAATCGAAAAGAGTAACCCATGAAGTGGCAACAGCAGGTTTCCTCTGATGCCATAAAACCGTAAATAAAATGTGTTGAGTGTGTCGTTAAATAAAACATTTCCTTGTACAAATGTGTACAAAGAACTACTGCTATATAACAAACTATGATGGTCCCTTCTGATTCATGATGAGTGTACTTTACTGTATTTGATGGCCGGGAGTGAACATGGTAAAGAGTAAATACCTATAAAACAATAACCTTTCTTCTTCAAACAACAAAATTATAGTAAACTGTTGTGAAAATAAAACAACGAGTAGCAGTCAGAAACAATCTTAACTTCACAATTTTGTTTGTTACCATGGAAACCATATAATAATTAAAAAAAAGAAACATTACGATCCTAATTTACTAAGCCTGGTTTTTTTTTCTTCTTTTTTTAATGTGGGTGTTTAAACATTGTAAATAATGTAGAGTTAAAACCTTGTAAGACATAACTAAGCTTTGTAAATTCGGTCCCATGTCTTTGATACATGTAGGTTACTATTCAGGGCTTGTAGAATTTTTATAAAATCCACTAGTCATGGGATCAGTGATTATAAAAAAATCACTAGCTACAATTAAAAATTCACTAGCCCTACTTTACTTTAAGTTAAAGGGACATTCCTGAGTTTTCTGCAATTTTTAAGATGTTATTGACTAACAGACTTTTTATTGATTGTAATTACATATCAAATATATTTTTTCTGCATAAAATATTAGTGGCTACATATTAAACGTGTTTCTGATTTTTCCAATATTTGTACTAGGTTAAATTTTATTTTATTTCCGAAAAAAGAAATTATTTCAAGACAAAATACAGTTTGGGCTTCCTACAAATATTAAGACAACCTGAAACACACTGAATATACAGACACTGATATTCTAAACAAGAAAATATATTTAATATGCAAGTTAACTCGTAGAAATATTTTATTAGTCAGAAACATCTTATAATGCAGCAAACTCAGGAATGTCCCTTTAATACAAATTTACTAAATAATAGTAATAATTGGATATATCACCTAAAGAGAGAGATAGAGCTTAAAAACACTAACAATGGGGGGGGGGGGGGGGGGGGGAGCAGGATATTTATATTTACAAAATAGACTTACATGTAACTGCAACATATTGACAAATAAAATTTCACTAGCTGTTGGGCATGGCAACAATAGTTATTTACTAGCCCAACATTGAATATCACTACCCATGGGAGTGAGAATACCATAATTTAGAAGCCCTGTATTATTATTCAACTCAAAACCTGATATAAACCAGATAATATAATAAGAATAATATACATTGATGGATGTAAGATCTACGGTACATTTTTTTTATCTCTCACTTAGATGGAATCATTAAACCGATTTTGGTGTTTTCAAAATATTTTATCAATAATTTTCAAATCTATATTCACCATTACAAATTTTAATTAAAACTACTGCATACATTATTTATGCATATTAATTCTGTGTTTGAATCAATGTATTGTAAATACACATGTACATGTATGTTCATACAGTGATAACATTATATTTTCCAAATATTTAAAAAACAAAACAAAAAAAAACTTCCAAATGGCACATGTACATGTATGTACCGAAATGAAGTCCATCACATTTATCCAACAAACTAATCTATAGTCTATGTTTATAGATATAGGGTCTGTATCTACCAAAACCATTTGTTTTATGAGATAAGATTATTTTGGTGAATCAAGTGAGCAAAAGGAATGGTACATGTATTTCAGTATGATCGATATACAGGGCTTCTAGATTATGGTAGCCCCACTCCCATGGCTAGTGATATTCAATGTTGGGCTAGTAAATAAATACTATTTCCATGCCCAACGGCTAGTGAAAAAAAGAAAAGAAGTCGGAATGTTGCAGTTAAGTCTATTTTGTAAATATGAATATCCTGACCCCACCCTAACCTCCAATGTTAGTGTTTTTAATCTCTATCTCCTTCTTTAGGTGACATATCTAATTATAACTATTATTTAGTAAAATTATATTAACTTAATGTAAAGTAGGGCTAGTTAATTTTTAATTTTGAAGCTAGTAAATTAAAAAAATCATTGATCCCATGGCTAGTGGATTAAAAAACCAATTCTAGAAGCCATGATATAGGAATGCCGTTTTGGAGGACAATCTAATTAAAATTAGCTCCACTATTACATGTGGATCTAACAGCAGCCAATTGGAGCTCATGTCCACCAATCAAAACCTTACTTGCAGAATCATGCCAGTGATTTAAAAATAATTTTGAAAACATTCCGAATTATCCTGAGGGTATACAACATGTTTCGTGTGAATTATGAATGCCTTAAAACATGTTTTATTTTATAAAATAAATAATTTGTAATGTAAAACTGAACACTGATTTAGTTTTTAGTTTTTTTAATAAATAAGTAATTAGTAATGTAAAATTGAGGACTGATAACCCATCCTGTACGTATTAGTATGGTTCGCTGTACTGCGGCTACTAAAATAGACTCGCCCGATATTTTTAGAATTTGTATGCTCCCAAATAACATTATAAAAGGCGAAGTGTGATTGGTCAATATTTAAATTATTATTTACAGATGAAATGTTACTTGGACATTGGTGACTACACAGTGTTGTTAGCAATCTGATTAAAATTAGTTCTACTGGTCTAAATAAGGCATTCGTAATTCACATGAAACATGTCGTATACCCTCAGGATAATTCGGAATGTTTTCAAATTATTTTCAAATCACTGGCATGATTCTGCAAGTAAGGTTTTGATTGGTGGACATGAGCTCCAACTGGCTGCTGTTAGATCCACATGTAATAGTGGAGCTAATTTTAATGGGAATGATAAAAACATCCATCGACTTTATACCTCAGGAAGACACTATACCATACAGCTCAAATGTAGTCTCTAGCAGACACAGGGGCAAATACAGAAAAATATTGTGTGTGTGTGTGTGGGGGGGGGGGGGGGGGGGCTAAGGAAAACCGGGCACATGAACCAACTCATGAAAAGGACAAGCCAATAAACATTTTTAATGAACACATCTGTACAGAAGAAAAACCATGGCTTGTGGTAATGCATAGACTACTTTAACATAACACTCATCTATAGTCCTTCCAACAGGGAACACCTTTTTTTCAAACTGTGGAATTTACTACAAGCTATTTATTTCTAAGCTGATTGTTTTTAAATTGCACACAAAAATATACTTTAGGTTGTTTTTTTGTTATTTCCAAAATACTTTTACTTTTTTTCTTACATCAAAAAACCAAACTGAAATTATTTACAGATTGAGAAAAACATTTTCGTAGGAAGGGACGGACTATAGACAATATTTTTAAACTCGAGTTGAGTGCCTATATGGTTAAAAGTGCAGAATTAAATTTAACTGGGTTATTGTAACTTCACAATTGAACCAGAGTCAGACTATATTATGCATTTTGAAAGAACACTACACACCAACATTTCAGATATTTCACAGGGCTTCTAGATTATGGTAGCCCCACTCCCATGGCTAGTGATATTCAGTCTTGGTCTAGTAAATAATTACTATAACTAGCCCAACGGCTAGTGGAACAAAAACCCTTGTCAAATGCTGTATTTACTTATTTTGTAAACATGAATATCCTGCCACCTCTTTCCACCCCAATCTAAGGATTTTTAAGCTCAATCTTCCTCTTTAGGTGACATATCTGATTATTACTATTAGTAAAATTGTATTTATTTAAAGTAGGGCTAGTGAATTTTTAATCATGGCTAGTACTTTTTTTTAAATCACAGATCCTATGGCTAGTGGATTTTTATAAAATTTTAGAAGCCCTGTATTTCAATTATGCTAAAAATAGGCAAGATTTTTCCAATTAAAAAGACAAAAAAAAAAGACAACAGTATGTGGAATTGTTTCAACTACCAGTAACAGAATGTGGATGGATAAATTCTGTCTGGATCCATGAATGTAAATAATGTGGATTTTTATTGAAATCATGAAAAGAAAAATGGATGGGTACAAACATATTATCACAGTTGAACTTGTGAGATGAGCAATGTTGTTAATATTATATTTATGTACTGAGGTACATATGTACATGCAGGTACATGTATATGACATCTATTAGATTTATGCACTGAGATACACATGACATATTAAATTTATGTACTCATGTATATATACATTGTGTATATGACATACATGTACATGTATATTAGATTTATGCACTAAGATACACATGACATATTAAATTTATGTGCTCAGGTACATACATGTATATGACATATATTAGATTTATGCATTGAGATACGCATGACATATTACATTTATGTGCTTTAGTACATACATGTATAGTGATTTCCCTAGAAATTAGGCAAGGCAGGGTAAACCAAACACTTTTGGGACATTTTCACCATTTTCGGGGCACTTGTTTTTCATTAAAAATACACAAAAATTAATTGAAATAAACATTAATGTTATTTATGTGCTTGCTTTAATAAATGAATGGCAAAAGATATAAAATGCATTTTTTTATTAATTAATAATACCTTTTTTTGTGTTTTATAAAGGCAATTTTAGAATTAATTACTGAAAAAGGCTTTGTTTAATCTCAGGGCAGCATGGTGCTGATTAAGGCAAGATGGTGGTAGGCTATTGAGGCATGGTGCTGCACCATGCTAAAACAAGCTAGGGAAAACACTAATGTATATGACAGATATATGCACTGATATACACATGGCATATTACATTTATGTACTCAGGTACAGACATGTATATAACATACATGTACATGTATATTTGATTTATGCACTGATATACACATGACATTATATTTATCTACTCAGGTACAGACATGTATATAACATACATGTACATGTATATTTGATTTATGCACTGAGATACACATGACATTATATTTATCTACTCAGGTACAGACATGTATATAACATACATGTACATGTATATTTGATTTATGCACTGAGATACACATGACATTATATTTATCTACTCAGGTACAGACATGTATATAACATACATGTACATGTATATTTGATTTATGCACTGAGATACACATGACATTATATTTATCTACTCAGGTACAGACTTGTATATAACATACATGTACATGTATATTTGATTTATGCACTGATATACATATGACATTATATTTATCTACTCAGGTACAGACATGTATATAACATACATGTACATGTATATTTGATTTATGCACTGAGATACACATGACATTATATTTATCTACTCAGGTACAGACTTGTATATAACATACATGTACATGTATATTTGATTTATGCACTGAGATACACATGACATTATATTTATCTACTCAGGTACAGACTTGTATATAACATACATGTACATGTATATTTGATTTATGCACTGAGATACACATGACATATTACATTTATGTACTCAGGTACATATATTAGATTTATGCACTGATATATATGTACACATGACATATTACATTTACATACTGAGGTACAGGTGCATATGATATATCCAAAAATATATCTATGACAGAAAACATAAAGAGCTACATCACAATAATAGAATACTGTACAATATACGTACTGCATGCAATGACATAAAGATACAAGTCTATTTCTGTACTTATGAGTCTTTCGAGAAAGACTAAAAAATAATGGCATTCTGAGAGTACTGCTAAAGCAATACATGTCCCCTACCGAACCTAAGAATTATTTGTAGCTCTTAAGTTCAAGGGCCATAACTCCATCAAAAATGGTTAAATCGTCATAAAAGTCAAACTTGATGTGTAACAGGCCATGGTAAAGCTATACACAAAATTTTAGCTCAATATCTCAAGGCATTGTTAAAAAAATACACATCCAGAAAACGATATGTGGGATAGACGGATGGACAGACAGACAGACGGACAAAAGGACATAGATGAAACCTATAGTCCCCTCTGGTTGGACCCCTAGGGGACTAATAAAATGAGATGTAGATACCCAAGAGTTTTGGGAAAATATTATTAAAATCAACTTTCTGACATGTGGGGGGGGGGTGTATTATTTTTTAAGTTTCTGTAATCATTAAGTTCACATAATCTGATGCCACTGATACATGTAAAATATCTCTTTTTGTGTCCTTTTAAATGCATATTAAGGTACATGATTGTCTAATATTTATATTTCAAAACAAAAATTAAACAAATAATTTCGCCAGGCTGTAATTTTGATAGAGCCTTTTAACGATAACCATTCAGTTTCATCTTGTTCCAAAATTTTCAAGGATATTTTTGCAATCATCCACTATTTAATGTCGTGAGCTGATGCCATTTATACATACATCTCTTTTTGTGTCCTTTTAAATGCATATTAAGGTACATGATTTTATAATATTTATATTTTGAAACAAAATATTAACAAATAATTTCGCCAGGTTGTAATTTTGATAGAGCTTGTTAACGACAACCATTCAGTTTCTTCTTCTTCCAAAATTTTCAAGGATATTTTTGCAATCATCCACTATTTAATGTCATGAGCTGATGCCACTTATACATACATCTCTTTTTGTGTCATTGTAAATGTAGTTCAAGGTACATGATTGTCTAATCTTTACATTTCAAAACAAAAATTAATAAATTATTTTGCAAGATTACCAGATTTGATAGAGCCTTTTAAAGTTAATCATCATGTTTCTTCTTCGGAATTTTACGGATTTAGCTGCAATCATCCACATAATTTAAAGTTTGTTTTGTTTAACGACACCGCTAGAGCACATTGATTAATTAATCATTGGCTATTGAATGTCAAACATTTGGTAATTCTGACTCGTAGTCAACAGAGGAAACCCGCTACATATTATAATTTAAAGTTTGTTTTGTTTAACGACACCGCTAGAGCACATTGATTAATTAATCATCAGCTATTGAATGTCAAACATTTGGTAATTCTGACTCATTTGGTCATTAATTGCGACACACATACACATTGTAGTCATCAGAGGAAACCCGCATCATTTTTCCTAATGCTGCAAGGGATCTTTTATATGCACTTTCCCACAGACAGGAAAGCACATACCATTGCCTTTGACAAGTTGTGGCGCACTGGTTGGAACGAGAAAAACCCCAATCAGTTGAATGGATCCACCGAAGTGGTTCGATCCTGCGACGCAAGCACCTCAAGCGAGCACTGAACGGATTGAGCCAAACTCCCCCCCCCCCCCCCCCCCCCCCCCCACATAATTTAATGTCATGATTTGATGGCATTTATCTCTTCTTGTGTCATTTTAAATGCAGTTCACAGTACATGATTGTATAATCTTTACATTTCAAAATAAAAATTAATATATTACTTTGCAGGGCTACAATTTTGTCATGATTTGATGGCATTTATATCTCTTCTTGTGTCATTTTAAATGCAGTTCACAGTACATGATTGTACATGTATAATCTTTACATTTCAAAATAAAAATTAATATATTACTTTGCAGGGCTACAATTTTGTCATGATTTGATGGCATTTATATCTCTTCTTGTGTCATTTTAAATGCAGTTCACGGTACATGATTGTTCATGTATAATATTTACATTCCAAAATAAAAATAAATATATTACTTTGCAGGGCTACAATTCTGTCGGAGCCTTAAAGGTACAGACCCTAGTTTAAGCCTGTGAAAATGAACAGTAAGTTTAGTTAATCTACACACCTGCAAAACATTTGGATACGGTTACAACAGAGTAAAGCTGAAGACTGTGATGTTTAAACCTGAAAATATTGTCTAAAATAGACTAGAGCCTGTCTCGATAACCATGACTTCTCAGACGAACGTGCGTTTTTAGAATTATGATAAATGCGTTTTGGGTTACAACAAAAACCGGGATGACCAGAACCACTTCAGGTGTACGGAAATTAATATTCTAAATAATAAAATGTAAGTACTCCTAATTTAAAGGATTAAAAACAGCTTTAATAGTGAAAAATATGTCGTAGTGTTTAAAAACTAGGGTCTGTCCCTTTAAGATAGCCATCAGGTTTATAACATGCAAGCCTGTTTCAGGTCAGTGATGATGTTTTACGTCAAACACAACTCAATCGTCACAAAGATATCTACACAATAATAATATAATAGAGTATGTACATAGAATGTCACACATACACAAATATATCACAAGTTGTTAAAAAGCAAAAACATTTCATAAATATAAAATGTAAAACCAGATATCACACAAATGTCACACATAATTCCACTAATTACTGTAACTGTAAATCAAGAAATGTTAGTGAGCATAACATTTTAGCGAAGCTATACAAAATGCAAATATTTTATGACCCTAAATTTAAAGAGACGTACAACAGATTTTTACGAAAAAATCTTTGTGTGATTGTTTTGTTGGTGATTAACTGTACACAAAAAATAATGGATAGATGCTACTGATTAAATCAAAAGCATAGTAAACAACAACAGTTAGCACTCACATTACTGCAATTTTCTACTAAATTTATGTTGTTTCTAAGCTGCATAACTTCAAAAGCCATCCCACAAGTTAACCTAAAAACTGTTTTTAGTTTCTGGGCCTAGGCTATGCTTATTAAAGTTTTAGAGTCCCGACTATATCTCTAATGACATCACACACATGCAATTTGTATGTTGTTGCCATGACATTAGTGTCTCAGACTCTATTCGAGTATTGAGGCAAAACTCTAAAAGTTTTATAAGCACCAGTGGCGGATCCAGAAAAACCATTTAGGGGGGCCTCAATGACATGAGGCGGAATGACAATGGAACTTTGGGGGAGGTTTGGAGGGGACCATAAAAAAATGAAAATTACCGGTAATATATAATAAAATTATAATTGTCGCCAAATTTAGGGGGGGCCCGGGCCGCTGCCCCCTCCTCCCCCTAGATCCGCCTCTGAGCACAAGGCCTGATATGATGACCTCACTAATATGTCACTAATTTGCTTTTCGCTAAATTTTAAGATCGCTAACATTTTATGATTTACAGTATATAACAATTTTCCACTACAGAAACAAAGTGACAATTTTAGCATGTAAAATAAGTTATCAAACTGCACACATATACACCAAAAATTCAAGTTCTAAAATGTTCTACATGCATACAAATATAAAACCAGTTAATAACACAGTGCCTCCACACGGATGTAAACATGTACAATATAAAACAAGTAGAGTTATTACAAAAACCAGTCCTTAATAATGATCACAACACTTGAGCTGGTCAGTTACTGTTTGCGTATGTTTGTACAAGCATCTATTCGATGTCAACTGTGGAAACAATTTGGACCAAATTTACGAAGCCTGTTTTTCTTAAACGCAGCTGTTTAAGTGTTGTAAATGTATGTAGTTACACACGCGTGAGACATAAGCAGCTGTTTAAGTGTTGTAAATGTATGTAGTTACACACGCGCGTGAGACATAAACAGCTGTTTAAGCATTGTAAATGTATGTAGTTACACACGCGCGTGAGACATAAACAGGTGTTTAAGCGTTGTAAATGTATGTAGTTACACGCGCGTGAGACATAAACAGGTGTTTAAGCGTTGTAAATGTATGTAGTTACACGCGCGTGAGACATAAACAGGTGTTTAAGCGTTGTAAATGTATGTAGTTACACGCGCGTGAGACATAAACAGGTGTTTAAGCATTGTAAATGTATGTAGTTACACGCGCGTGAGACATAAACAGGTGTTTAAGCGTTGTAAATGTATGTAGTTACACACGCGCAAGACATAAACAGCTGTTTAAGCATTGTAAATGTATGTAGTTACACACGTGCAAGACATAAACAGCTGTTTAAGCGTTGTAAATGTATGTAGTTACACACGCGTGTAAGACATAAACAGCTGTTTAAGCATTGTAAATGTATGTAGTTACACACGCGTAAGACATAAACAGCTGTTTAAGCATTGTAAATGTATGTAGTTACACACGCGTAAGACATAAACAGCTGTTTAAGCATTGTAAATGTATGTAGTTACACACGCGTAAGACATAAACAGCTGTTTAAGCATTGTAAATGTATGTAGTTACACACGCGTAAGACATAAACAGGTTTTCTAAATTCGGCCCTTTATTTTTCAAAATGTTATCATGGTAGTTATCAACATCTTTAGGAAATGTTAAACAGATGAGATAATCACGGCCCTGTTCCACGAAGCAATCTTAGTCCTAAGATCACCGTATGTACTTAAGGTGATCGTAGCACTAAGATCGCTTCATGGAACAAGGCCCAGGAATGTAAAATTACTTGGCAGGATAACCAACCAACCAAACCACGTTATTTAAATGTCACGTGCTATTCTTTTCTTCCGAGCTGTAAGAAAAATCCCTGCAGTGTGTCAATTGTCAAAAAATAATCGGAAACAAAGCTTTCATTCCGTGGCTTCGGGAATTTCCATATCTTCAATGTACAGTTTGTGGACAATCCCGACTTTGCGCTTCCCACTGCTGGTAGCCTTGATGTAGGCATCATGTGAGTACACTTGGAAATGTGTTTCTGTACCATCGTCAACAAAGGCACCCTAGAATAAAAATAAGAATTCTGCGGAACTAAATGTCTAGCCTACATTAAACTCATTTGATACCACTCATAGCTGCAAGCATGCATAGATGTTCATCTTAATGTATATTAATTTTGTTTAATTAAATACATTTAAAAAAAAAAAAATTAATTTAATATAATAAATATCCAGATTTATTAAAAACATGCATTGAGAATGAGATAAACATTCATAATAAAACTATAAATCATAATTTATGATAGTGTTTGGTCCAGCAAGTTTTGATTCGGTCTGGAAGAATTTGTAGCTTACCGGACCAAATGTCTGGAAGAAATGTAAAGCCAATTTCAACCCCTGATGATAATAAAATTATTAATCTTTTTTTTTTTCTTCATTTTTTTTTTACCCCACTGCCCTTTTACTCCTATGAATTCCATTTCATTTCTTCCTGATCTGGCAACTCTTATCTTTCAACTTATTTTGCTGTCCACCTCCATATCCCAGTCCTTGTCCCTCAAACCACGACAGGTGCTCATCTCTTGTGGCTATCCATGCCACACACCTGTCATTCACTATCAGCTTTTAGCTGTGGGCTTTGTCTGACCACTTCAGAGAGTATTCAGTAGTTACTTCTAACATTGTTAAGAGGCACTTGTAACTACCTACTATGCACCCCTATTACCGGCGGTCATTAGTGCCGTGGGTCAGACCAGCTTTATTAGCAGCAGAGGACGAGGATGCCAGGTGGGTGCAGGGAAGTACACAGAGACTGCACCCCTGGAGGAAGTTGAGACAGGTAGACGATAGTGTGGACAGCTCAGAAGACAGAGTTGGAGGAAATTGATGGAAAGGATCAAAACTTAACACTAACAAGAAAACAGTCTCATCTGCAAAGCAATTCACAATTTCATTGCTTATGTTTTGACTGATAAAACTGTTCACATTCTCCTTTATTCTTCTTGTTTCTCTGTTCTTATCTATATACAAATATTTATATTTTGACAGGTTAAATATACAATAGTTTTACATTCTTCTAAATGCACTAAAATGTCCATTTTGACCTGTGAATATTTTAATTGTATAATGTAGGGAAAGGTCTTTATATAAGCTATGCCTGTTGACCAATCCCATCTAACCAGATTGAAATCATGGGGAAAATTGGGGAAAAAATTATATTAAGATAATGAGAAAAGTATTAGTCTTAATAAACTTACAGCTGTTTCAACTCGGTCTCCATTCACCCACACATCTAGTGTATCTTTTTCTGCAAACAGAAAACAATATGAGTTAACTTTTTTTCTTGTTTTAAATTACTATAACCACATGACTTTTGTACAATTTGTACTACAAAGGTTTCATCTGTTCATTATTAAATATTAAGTTTAACCTAGAAATGTTTTAGAAATGTTTAAAATATTGCTATCTACATGTAGCTGGTGTCTAATAAAAAATAAGTCTCTGTTTAAAACCACAATGTCAGGAGAAAGAAAGAAATGTTTTATTTAACGACGCACTCAACACATTTTATTTATGGTTATATGGCATCAGACATATGGTTACGGACCACACAGATTTTGAGAGGAAACCCACTGTCACCACTACATGGGCTACTCTTCCGATTAGCAGCAAGGGATCTTTTATTTGCGCTTCCCACAGGCAGGATAGCACAAACCATGGCCTTTGTTGAACCAGTTATGGATCACTGGTCAGTGCAAGTGGTTTATACCTACCCACTGAGCCTTGCGAAGCACTCACTCAGGGTTTGGAGTCGGTATCTGAATTAAAAATCCCATGCCTCGACTGGGATCCGAACCCAGTACCTACCAGCCTGTAGACCGATGGCCTAACCACGACGCCGGTATGTCAGGAGAGCAGCATTTAACTCTAGTGGGGGCGGGAAGTAGCCCAGTGGTAAAGTGCTCGCTTCATGTGCAGTCAGTTTAGGATCGATCCCCATCGGTGGGCCCATTGGGCTATTTCTCATTCCATCCAGTGCACCACGACTGGTATATAAAAGGCGGTGGTATGTACTACCCTGTCTGTGGGGAAAATGCATATAAAAGATCCCTTGCTTCATTAGAAAAAATGTAGCGGGTTTCCTCTGATGACTATATGTCAAAATTACCAAATGTTTGGGATCCAATAGCCGATGATTAATAAATCAATGTGCTCTAGTGGTGTCATTAAACAAACCAAATCTTAACTCTAGCAGTTCAAATAAAACACAGGAGTTAAAAGGATAATCACATCACAAGATAAGTTCACTGGGAGGACTAACAACAAGTTTGTTTTGTTTAACGACACTACTAGAGCACATTGATTTATTAATCATCGGCTATTGGATGTCAAACATTTGGTAATTTTGACATATACATGGTTCATACAGCCACTCACCACTAAAATTTAAGGCCTTTTTAAGGCATTTTCAAGTCAGCAAAAACCTTTTTCAAGGCTCCTTCAGGGTTCATACATGTATACTTAAAACATTTTCATTTTCCAGTACTTTTAAGCACCATTTTGGTTCATTTTCCCAGGAGTCTGAATGCATTACCTGGAAAGGATTTTTTTTTAACGACTCCCCATTAAACTGTTTATTCAGTGGTTGTTATGTCTCAAACATAAGCTACACCTAATCTAGATATATCTCATGAATGCTAAAGTTGTAAAAATACATAAATAAAAAAAATATTGTAGTATATTTTTGACTGTGTGTGCGTGTGCATGCATCTGTGTCTCACTGCTGGATCTTACAGCAAAACACTTCATAGCCATAATACATATCTAACCACAATGTGGAAATTTGTTTGAGGCATTCAGTTATTTTTGGTCAAGATCCATTTAATTTTGGTCAAGATTCAGAATTATATAACTTTATATAGATGGGGCTTTTTGATTGCACCAGAGTCACGGCGACAAACATTGTGCCCAAAATATATATGCCCTAAACAAGCAAGCCCAAACTGAGTATAAACAATGCTATATGCTAACCTCAAAAATACTTTACTTCAATACCACTACAATAATAAACTTAATTTGACTGATATAACTTGAAATGCATTTCAGCAACATCTTTACCAGCTGTTAATAACATTACTATATTAACTATAAGATCTAAGAGTGCTCTAACAGACAAAGAACCAGTTGTGCCCAAATTAATGAGATCTAAAACCCTGATAGAGTAATAATCCATCAAGTTTTTGTTTTTTAAACTTGTAATTCACTTACAAATAAACAATCAATAAACAATGTACTGGGGTGTTGTTATATAAAAATAAATCAATAAAATTTTATGTTTAATTTATATTATCCAGATTTTTTAAAATTAAAAAAAACCCTCAATCTTCTAACCAAAACTATGAAGAAGAAAAAAAGAGTAATATTTAAATACCGGTATTATCCAGATCTATTATTAAAAAAGAAAGAAAAAAGAAGTCACAAAATGTCTAAACATTAATTAATACATTTACGGTATTACGTTTACAGGTCATTGCTCTAGTACATGTACATTAAATCATTATTTATTTGTGGTTTTTAAAAAGTACCTAATGACAAAATTACATAAATCATAACTCATTAGTGACATCGTGTTTCAAATAAAAAAATTACCGGAATTATATATATACCCGTTTCCGTGAGTAACTAAATGTCAATCACATTATTCAGTGATAGCACAAAAATAAATCTATTGAAGTAGACTCTTTGTTATCACCAATTTATATCACAAACACTCAAAATTAACCCATAAAATGATTGTTTATTTAGTTAATTGGTCGTGTCGTTGACATGTCTTGACATGTGGATATCGTGTTGGGAGGCGCTGGTTACAGCTATCTACTAAATTATTTATCTTTAACAGTAGTTTCTAACTCACAAACAAGACTGCTGACAGTTACATAATTTATTCAACCAATCACAAGTTGTGTTCATTTATGTCCACGCCTTCTTACTGTGTATATATTTTAACAGTTGACCAATGGCAGTCGTGTGCGCTACAACAGCTTGCTCTGAATGTGCACGTAAAGCCCTATGACCTGACCTAATGGCAGTCGACCTCTTATAGTTACTGTTGCGTGAAGGATATAGTTTGAAAACAAGACTTTAAATGCGATTCTTTATAAATATATTTTCCAAATAATATTATTAAATGAAAAAAACAAACAAACAAAAAAAAAAAAATTCCACGACTTTCCAGGGGGTTAATTCATTTTTCCAGGAGCTTTAAGCACTTTCTAGGATGAAAATAAAATTTAGCACTTTCCAGGGTTTTCCAGGATGCGTGCGAACCCTGTCAAAAAGGTTACATGTACATGTTGTAAAAATACTTTGTCGCCATTTGCATACATACTTTCGGCATGTTACGGCACAGAAATTACTGACTGTCAAAGGGAAATAACTCTTTATTTCATACCGTGCAAACAATTTCGTCATTGATTTTAAAGTAATTTTCCACAGCTAAAAACTGTTTATTTGTGGATTATTATTTTTAAATATATCAAATAATATTAATAATAAGTTTATTAAAATATATAATTCACTACATATGATTATCTGCTAAATTCAAGGGCTTTTCAAGGCCAAACTACAATATTCAAGGCATTTTGAAGGCAATTTTCAGTTTCAAGACCGTTTCAAGACTGCACCTCAAATTCAAGGCCTTTTCAAGCCTGTGCGAACCTTGATATAATTTTTCCAATAATAGCAAGGGATCTTTTACGTGCACTATCCCACAAACAAGATAGAATATACCATGGCCACAGCCGTGATGCACTAGCTGGAACGAGAAATAGCTCAATGGGCCCACCGACGGGCATCAATCTCAGACTGACTGCGCATCAAGTGAGCGCTTTACCACTGGGCTGTCCCGTCTTACATTACCTGGCGAGTACACATAAGAATAAGGAGAAGGGCAGGACATGCAGTATAAATTATTGTAATTCCACTAGATATATAATTGGTTTGAAATAAAAATTTATTTCATGGGTGGTGGGTATGAAAAATTAAAAAACACCCATGTGATCAATTCTGGGAACAGCCTTTAAATAAACTATCAGGATTTTCTATCATTTTAACTAAAACATAACTGAAACAAAAACTTTTAAAATTCTGATTTACATATATACACAAACTCACCCAACACAATTCGAATATCTGTTCCATTCAAGTTGTGAGTCCATGATTTCATAATTTTGCTCTGGTTTTCCCGGAACTTCTGCAAACTTTTCCCATTCACCTCCAGGTCATATTCGTAGGCAAATCCACTGACAGCATCAATGGAGATACAACATTTAGCCTTCCCGACAGTGAAATGTTCTTTTCCAACAAGCTTGAACATCCACTCTGCCCTGAATATTTCCTTTGAAAAGACAAAAAATAAAAAATAAAAACAATTAGGGAGAGAGAGAGAGAGAGTAATGAATGTATGAATGAATAAATGAACAAATGTTTAACAACACCCCAGCACAAAAAATACATTGGCTATTGGGTGTCAAACTATGGTAAATGCAAATCTAAAGTGATGATCAACATCAATATAAAAATCCAACAGTTAAATAAAAACACATTGTAAAGAACTGTGTGAAAAAACAAATATCACAGATATATAATTTTAAAATTTAGAATAAAAGTCAATATCACATAAAAACTGCAATAAAAGTTCTGGATGGAATCGAAATGATTCCATCACATTTCTTTGTTCAAATAAATCTTTTCGAGTTGCTGACAAATGCTTACACTCCACCAAAATGTGTCGCACAGTCCGAAGACACTGACAGTGCTCACACTGAGGTGGAGGATCTTTCTTCAAGATAAATGAATGGGTCAAGTAAGTATGACCGATGCGGGCACGACACAAGACTACCTCATCCTTCCTGCACTGTCTATAGGAGGACTGCCACTTTCCCAAGACCAGCTTGATGGCATGAAGCTTGTTCACAACTGCACCGTCCCAATCATGTTGCCAAGTCGAAAAGATAAATTGGTTAATACTATATTTAAAATCAGTATACAGTACACCAACCCTGGCATGAGGCAAATCCAAAGCAGACTTGGCAACAGAATCTGCCTTTTCATTACCCCTGATTCCAACATGGCTGGGCACCCAACAAAATAAAACATCTTTATTGGCAATAGATAACAAGACACACTTTCGTATCACCATCCCAATTATGGGATGGTCCAGCTTCATACTGTGTAAAGCTTGGAGGCACACCCATCTCCTGTGGGTGAATGTCAGACAAAGTTGACCCCACCCGGACTTTAAAAGATCTATCTCTTAAAAACTGAGATATAAAAACATGAAGTCGACCTGAGAGAGAGAGAGAGAGAGAGAGAGAGAGACAGACACACAGAGAGAGAGAGAGAGAAAGGGTGGGTATTAGAGAGAGAGAGAGAGAGAGAGAGAGAGAGAGAGAGAGAGAGAGATTTATTAGAGGAAGAGAGAGAGGGAGGGGAGGGAGGGTTTGGTTGCTGGGTATTAGGGAGAGAGAGAGAGAGAGAGAGAGAGAGAGAGAGAGAGAGAGAGAGAGAGAGAGAGAGAGAGAGAGAGAGAGACACAGACAGACAGACAGAGACAGACCGACCGAGGGCTTTTTGCTTTTCGCAGGCCACTATTTCAAGGCTGCATCTACATGTATGGTGATTAACTTCATTAAGTCATATGTGTATTCCTTGTCATGTGTGTCATATGTCTCTTCATGCCAACACAGACCTGTCCATCGACCCGAATAACACGCTTCCCGGTCGTTGTTCCATGCTCAAACTCAACACTGTGCACCCCATCACTGGCTGGAATCTGCCACACAGCAACAATGTCAGTCATAATTTACTGGTGCTCTGCAAGTTAACACTGAAACAAATTTAAAAGGAATACATAGAAACAGCATTAAATATTAATTCTAATTTGTAATTATACTAAAGCAGGCTAGCTCTGGATAAGCAAAACATTTCACCAAATTATCTTTAAAAATGCTCAATCAGTTATTTTCCAACAAAATACCAATTATTAGATGAAATTTGTTCGCCAACTTAAAATAAAATTCGCCAATTGCTTCTGAAATTTGCAATAGTCAAATTTGGCAAGTGCCAGAGCTAGCCCTGTTAAAGTGTGAACTATATTGTTGACAAGTTACTATGATAAATTACTCTCATCCTTTAATTACTGTTACAGTTTCTCCGCATGCTGTCCAGACACAAATCTTGAAAGTCATTACAATGAAACAAGATTTTACATACTAAAATGTAACCATGTCACCTATATCGACTTCACTGAATCTTCTAAGACAAAAAGAATACATGTAATATGTCACTTCTGCCATTTTGCTTTTTTATGGAATATTCTTCAAGAGTTAATATGATGTCATGGTCATTGCTTTATACCATTGCTTTATACCATAATACAATGTCATGTCATGATTTTATTTGATTACAATTGAGAGTATTCCATAAAAAAAAGGGGCAGGCTTGGAGATTTTATCATAGTCGAAAATAGGTGACATGGTTAGTATGTGAAATCAGTGTCAATGTAATTGTTATTTCATGATTCGTGTCTGGACATATAATGTGGGTAAGATCTAGAATGGTAATTAATGGTCAGGGGTTGAAATTTAAATTTGTTACCACTATCCCAAAGGAATAGTATATTTCAGAAAGCACTATCGCATTTGAGAATGTACTATCCCATTAATGGTACTTGTAAACAATTGAAGAGTGTATTTATAAAACCTGTTCAGTCCAAACTTTGGAAAAAGAGAAAAGAAAGAAAGAAAGAAAGAAATGTTTTATTTAACGACGCACTCAACACATTTTATTTACGGTTATATTGGCGTCAGACATATGGTTAAGGATCACACAGATTTTGAGAGGAAACCCGCTGTCACCACTACATGGGCTACTCTTTCTGATTAGCAGCAAGGGATCTTTTATTTGCACTTCCCACAGGCAGGATAGCACAAACCATGGCCTTTGTTGAACCAGTTATGGATCACTGGTCGGTGCAAGTGGTTTACACCTACCCATTGAGCCTTGCGGAGCACTCACTAAGGGTTTGGAGTCGGTATCTGGATTAAAAATCCCATGCCTCGACTGGGATCCGAACCTAGTACCTACCAGCCTGTAGACCGATGGCCTAACCACGACACCACTGCGGCCGGTTTGGAAAAAGAGTATCTCTCACATGAATTGCTTGTTTCATATACAATGGTTACCCCAAAATGGATTAAATCCCCTTTTATCTTTAATATAAATCAGCAGAATATATATTTGTTTTGTTTGAAAAACAAATCATACTTTTTCTCAAATTGAGATCTCATTGACTTTTGCGTTATGCAAAATAGTGTAATCAGAAAAGACATATCTACCGGTCTATATAATGTTAGGAACTAGCTAGAATCGAAGTTGCCCCATTACATTACAATGCGTTCGATCGTGTTTGTAAGTATTGTGACTCGACAAACTTTTGACTTAAAAATAGCAGCTAATTAGCACCGGAGTTATCAACTCGAATGAAAAAAAGATGCCTGAATAACCTTTACAGTATCTTTGGATATATATAGACGATTATATACAACAATAAAAATATTCAATCTATTTATAAAAATAAATAATACAAATCAAGTACCATCGAAAAGAATTAAAAGGGTGGGGAGGTCTTATTTGCGGTTGACAGTATTTTTAAAAACTCTTTACGTCAATCCAATGGAAAACTTACATTATACTAGTAAATACAAAGTTGAGTTGCTGAAGTAATAATATTTCCGGGGCATGGCTATAATTTGTATTTTTTTAAACATTATTTTAAATTTATTTTTTAATCAAGCTACTTTGTTTTTGTAAAATTATTTGCAAACAGAATGCATTTTTGCAGAAGTAACCTTTTTGACAAACACAAAACACAAACAGTCATACTGAAGAATGTACAATTCAGAGATACAGCATTAGTCTCGATCAACAAGACTTCTTAAAGTTACTGTATCAGGCCAAATGCTCCGCGGTTATGAGCCAGAATACTGTTGCGGCCTAAAGCGTGAAGACGGAATAATCATATGCGGATAGTAAGTATTCATGACGGAATACTGGAAGATTTTTTTTACTACTCCATTTGGAAAATTATTAATTTCGGAATAGCAGAATAGTGTATATTTCAACCCCTGAAGGTACAAGACTAATTTATTGTAGTTGTTAACAACATGGTTCAAAATTTAGCTTCTTATGAATGCTTCAATGGACCTAGTTCATTAAAATAAGCCAGGGAACATTTTGTTTTCAAAATCTTGATTAGCTATATTTCTAGCCAGTTAAAAATTGATTGGCAACTACTATTTGATGTTTAAAAATTGTGTAGCAATCTCTGAAACTTGCATAGCGAATTGCGACACTGAACAAAATATGCCCTGTAATCCTCGGACAGACAGAAAAATATCCAACTTATATACCCACTTATTGTTAGGGTCGGAGTTAGGTTTAAGGTTCATCTTGATAAACATTTCGACCCATTATTTATTATTGTGATGTTTATAATAAACTTTATTGCTGGATGTCAAAATGTCAAAATTAAAATAAAAAAATGTCAGTAGATGTTTATCTTGGTGAACTAGGGTTAGAGCTAGTTGCTGGGTTGCCTCTTTATGCATGTATATATATAATGGGTGTGGGGGGATAGCAAATGGAAATATTTCCAGAATGAGTTGCAACATGAACATGTCTGTCACTTTTGTGCTTAGAACGAAAATAGCAGCACCACGACAATACCCTAAAACATGAAATACTTTGACCCAGTTACACACATAATCGGATATATTGCTAATTGCGCATGCAGTACTATACATAGCGACCTGTTCTTTACACATGTACTAACAAAATCTCTAACATTTGGAACTATGTCTCCTACTTCGCAATTTTCACACTAACAAGTAAATCGAGCACCTCAGTACTTGTTGACTGTTTCCAGTAGAAATTCCAGTAACCAGTTAAGTTACATGGTTCCGTCTAAAACTCGGATACACTAGGGAAAGGTGACCCTAAAATGCGACGTTTATACACGACATTAAAAAGGAATATTAATTTTGTTTAATGACATCTAGCGTCGACCTAAACTTGACAAACCAAAATTGGGTCAATCAAACCATGGACGTGTTGATTAAGCATTATGCTGTCTAAAACTACTGAAGTCTAAGATTATTTCGCCCATGTGATCTAAAAACTTAAACTTCGATTGTGCTCAATTTACCGCTATCAGGTGGGGAAGAAAAAAGTACAAAACAAAATTAAAAGGACATACCCTAGTTTTTAAAACACTAAGGCATATTTTTCACTATTAAAGCCGTTTATGATCACTGAAATCAAACATTACTTATAGTTTATTGTTTAGATTATCCATTTCCGTACAACCGAAGTGTTTCTGGTCATCCTGGTGTTTCTAATACCACAAAATGCATTTTTCATATTTTTAAAAACGCACGTGCGTCGGAGAAGTAACAGTTATGGAATCGAGTTTTAGTCTATTTTAACGATATTTCACTGTTTCAACGTCACAGATTCTTGTTTTACTCTCTTGTAACGTTATCCAAATGTGTTATACAGCTTTGTAATTTAACCAAACTTTCTAGTTAGTGTCCATGTTTATGGGTCTGCGCTTTTAACAGATTCTAGTCTGTCGGAATTTCCCCGTTATCTTTCGGACCTTCTCCCCAAAACAGGGAATAGTGTGGGTAGTTCTTGTCAAACTACTACTCCTCTGACACATAGACAAAATTTAAACGAGCACGATCCCCACCGATTAACATCCGTTCCAAACGTCCATTGCCAAACGGTCGACTGTACCTCACCTAACACCAGTACCTAACTCATCACCCACCCTACCTATCCAATCTAACTCACGATATTAATTTTCATTTTTTTTACTATCCCCCTCCAAACCTCCCCCAAAGTTCCCTTGGCATTCCACCTCATGTCACTGCCCCCCTCCCCCTCCCCCAAAATGGATTTTCTGGATCCGCCACTGGTACTAACGGTAGTTCAGTACCTCGTCTGGGAACTTCTTTTGCTGACTGATTATCGCAACTCAGGGAGAAATACAAATTTGCGGCAAACAGAATTCAGTCAGTTTCGGCGCAACGTTTCGGACAAATCATAATGGCGCCTTCCTGAAATTAAGAAAAAAACCTCTTCTCTTTGGCTAATCAAATTTCACCAAAATCATTTGGGACAAGCATCCTGAGGTGCAAGTAGAATTTTACCGCAATATAACATATTGGCTATGCCAGGGAAGGAAGGAAGGATATGGTTTATTTAACGACGCACTCAACACATTTTATTTACGGTTATATGGCGTCGGACATACGGTTAAGGACCACACAGATATTGAGGGAGGAAACCCGATGTCGCCACTTCATGGGCTACTCTTTTCGATTAGCAGCAAGGGATCTTTTATATGCACCATCCCATAGACAGGATAGCACATACCACGGCCTTTGATGTACCAGTCGTGGTACACTGGCTGGAGCGAGAAATGGCTACGCCAGTGATGACATCTAGGAGCATTGTTATAGTTCGCTCCCAAAACTAGCTCCGCTGAATGACCTGTTTTCTTTCTTTTTTCTGTTTGTTGTTTGTTTATTTGTTTTGTTTTTTGTTTTTTGTGTGGTTATTTTGGGGGAGGGGTTGTGTGTTTTATGTGTTTTTTTGTTGTTGTTGGGTTTGTTTTTTTGTGGGGTTATTTTTTTCGAATTTGATTTATTTATATATTTTCAAAGACATATTTCATATTACAAGTTCATATATGGTACAAACAATTGTAAAAAATAATAAGAAAAAAATAAGTATACGGCATACAATTGTACAGTAATGATTCAAAGCCCCCAACCTTGACATTCCTCTTGTTTCTTGGGACAATAAATTTTTAAAAAAGAAGAAAAAGCTCCCAATCAGAACGCAGGGGCGGATTATGCTTTAGGTAAGGGGGGGGGGGGGGGGGATGTTCCGAAACAATATGTAAATGTTTATAATTTGAAATTATCAATTTTACGTGGACATCAATTTAGATCTACGTGGTGGGGTTGGGGTTTTTTTTAGCCGAGGGGGTAGTGGTTTCCCTGCAATTGGGAAACCCCCCATAATCCGCCCCTGGAACGGGTGCCACCGGTGGGGCGGTGTGTTGTCTTCTATCGCGAACACCTGATACCATAACTGTTTTACAGTGATTCATGAGTGCGTGTCACCACAACTATATTTATTGCAATGAGACCTGTCTTGTATATCAATAGCCGATACATTTTTCGTGCTGGGGTGTCTATAAACATCTATTCTATGCCTTGTGATAGCTTTGAGTTAGTAAACTAGTCCGTGAGTGGCAGTCCTCTTTTGAACGGTGCAGGAAGGATGTATTGTCAGTAAAAGGTCTCCTCCCAACACATAAGGCGCTAAATATATAGAGATTCGTGGAATCAACCACTATTTTGTCAAATACCCATTCGACTCTGTATTGTGCAGATATACGATTTTACTAAAGGATAACGGTTTCGTCGGGTTCAGTGTGTGTGTGTAAGGCCAAAGCACCGAATGAATGAATGAATGAATGAATGTTTAAAGGGACATTCCTGAGTTTGCTCCATTGTAAAATGTTTCCGACTAATAAAATATTTGTACGATTAAACTTACATATTAAATATATTTTCTTGTTTAGAATATCAGTGTCTGTATATTCAATGTGTTTCTGGTCATCTTAATATTTGTAAGAAGCCCAAACTGGTTTTTGTCTTCAAATAATTTCGTACGTACGAAAAAATATATTTTAGGATATAAAATGAAATTTAACCTAGTACAAATATTAGAACGATCAGAAACACGTTTAGTATAAGGCCACTGATATATTATGCAGAAAAATATATTTGATATGTAATTACAATCGTTAAAAAGTCACTGTTAGTCGATAACATCTTAAAAATTGCAGCAAACTCAGGAATGTCCCTTTAACGACACCCCAGCACCAAAAATACATCGGCTATTGGGTGTCAAACTATGGTAATGCAAACAAATAAAGTGACGATCAACATCAATATAAAAATTCAAGATTCAAACAAAAACACAGTGTAAAGAACTGTGCAAAAACACAAATATCACAGATAGATAATGACTTTTACTCAAAACTTTAATTGTACCCCGAAGAAAACAAGGGGATTTGTGCTGTATTGGCCATTCTCAAAGAGAATGTTACACCCCTCACCACGGGGAGGTTACAGCACGCGCAGGGGCCAAAGCATCGAATTAAACAGTAACAGCTGGACACTCTCGGCAGACAGTATAGGTATGTGTACTGGCGTAGGCAGGATTATACATTGGGTGGACTCACTATTGGGTGGAGGGGGGGGGGGGGGGGCAACCCGGACTATGTATGTATGTATGATTTTATAAAATTCAATAGTGAATTGGGGGGGGGGGGGGGCAGATGGTATAAGTATGTGAACTGGCGTAGCATAGAATATATATTGGAGGCGGGACCCACTATGGGGGGGGGGGGGGGGGGCAACCCGCACTATGTATGTATGTATGTATGATTTTATAAAATTTAATACAGTGAAAAAAGGTTTGATGGGGGGGGGGGGGGGGGGGGGGGACAGTGATTGTCGGGAACTTGTCGTTTTGAGACGGCCCCTGGAAGACGGAATGGCTGAGTGGGCGATCATGTGACGCAACGTCACGATATAGGTCGGCGAACTTAGAATTCTGCTGTCCGGAGTTTGCCGAAGCTTAGCTGAATATGGGTGCTGTCGGGTTTCTTTCTGTAGTGTGTGTAGTAGTGATTAATATCTGAATTTCTTTTAATCAATCAGCTCGAAAATGATCGATGTAAATGTATTTCACGTCAAACATAGGATTGTTATGGTATTAGAGCGGAAATCTTTGACAACTTTTTGGTTGTCGGCAATTGCCAAAAAAATACATAGCTTGGTCTCCGACTGTAATGAGAGCGTATTTATGTCCAAATGTCCGTCTAGCTCTCTTACAGTCAGAGTACTCGAGCTACTGTACTGGGATCGGATTTTAATCAGATTGGTTTATACAGACACTGATATTCTAAACAAGGAACTACATGTATATTTAATATGTAATTTTAGTCATCAAAATGTTTGTTATTCGAAAACATCTTACAATTGCTGTTATTGCATGGTTCACATGTTACAAACTGGGCCGTGGTATTTCACAAATGAGCAGTTTTGAGATACATTTAGAACACACCTTTGTCACGACGCAGGATTTGATAGTGTGAGAAAAGAATTGGTAAAACCACCTGTGAATTATTTTGTTCTGTTGTTCAGTTTAGTGAGTACCTGGTGTGTGTAATCTCTTTCTTGAAGGTATGTTTTATCAAACATTTTGTGATATATACGGGTTTTTTTCACCATACCCATTCATCAATCAATCTAAAAATATCCATCCACCCATCTGTCCATACATTTCTTCCACCATCCATCCATCCATCCATCCATTCATTCAACAAATATCCATCCATCTATCCAGCCACTTGTCTAGCCATCCATCCAATAAATATATATCCTTCTATTCATCAATAAATCTATTCTTCCATCCATCCTTCCATCCATCCATCCATCCATTCACCTATACATGCATCCATAAATCAAACCATCCGTCCATCCATCCATCCGTCCATCCACCTGCCCATCCATCCATCATATCCATCCATCCATCCACCCACCCCCTCCCCATGCATCCACCAAACCATCCTTTCATTATAGTATAGAGGCAGAATCCAAAAAGTGGCTTAAAAAAGGACTTCGCTTTGACTCTCTCGGGTAAAAAAAATCTTTAAAATGTGGACTCTGCCTCTAGACTATTAATCCAATACACATCCATTCTCACACCCACCTTTTTCTCCATATATTGATCTATCCAATAAATATCCATCCATCCATCCACCCATCCATCGATCGATCCATCCATCGATCGATCCATCCATCCATCCATCCATCCATCCATCCATCCATCCATCCATCCACTTTTACAGATTGTTCTTGTGCTGGTCGAATATGCAATATAATTCCATCCACCTTTTTACTTATCCGTCCATAAACATTCATCAATTCAGCCATCCATCCATCCATACATCCAAAGCAACCACCTACTTATCCATCAATCCACCCACCAACTCATCCATCCATCAGGGGTTGGAATTGGTGAACTGTTAAAAAGAGGAATTCTAGCGGGGTCCCGGAAATTCTTGAAATCCTAGGTTAAAATCTGTACCATCTGATACAATTTGGGGGAAAGGACGATTAAAATGCGAGGAAACGCAATGTTCCATGAGAGGAAAACAGCTGATCCGAGGAGAATTCCCACCCCTTATCCACCTATTCTTCCACTGATGCATCCATCTACCCACCCGGGACGGCATTTAGACCAGATGGTTGAGAGCTCGCTTGAGGTGCTTGCGTCGCAGGATTGAACCACCTCAGTGAATCCATTCCATTGATTGTTTTTTCTCATTCCAACCAGTTCACTGGTCAAAGGCCGTGGTATGTGCTTTCATGTCTGTGGGAAAGTCCATATAAAAGATCCCTTGCTGAATTAAAAAAAAATGTAGCAGGTTTGAAGGTCCAATAGACGATTATTAATTAATTAATGTGCTCTAGTGGTGTCGTTAAACAAACAAACTTTAACCATCTACCCATCCATTGATCTTTCTTTTTCCTTTTTTCTCTTTTTTGCAGATTCCCGCCAAAACTGAAGCAGCTATGCGGTTTGTCGTGGTGTTTGCGACGCTGTTGGCGGTCGCGTGCGGAGCAGACGATCTCCTGACATTGCTACAGAAGATCCACAACAACCCGTCTTACGACCACCTGAGTCAGGAACACAAGATCATGGTGTCTGAGATGCTGGCCGAGGGAACAGTGGGGGAGCTCAGGAAATACATACACACCATGGGACCGCTCAAGTTTCTCGACTTGCTGCTCGGTAAAGGCTCATAATAATATAGCCCGGGTACTCTGACTGTAAGAGAGCTAGACGGACATTTGGACATAAATACGCTCTGCGGTGCGTGAATGCGGTCTGGCTAAATTAAATAATAATCGAAGTACATTTAATTGCTAGTCAGAGCCGGTTTAAGGATTAGCGGGGCCTGTAGCACAAAAAACAGCGGGTTCCCCTTTCACAAGATATATATTTTACAACCCCCTCGGGGAGAGGGGAAAAATGACCTTGGGAAAATAACTGTACACATCACCGCGGGGCTCCCTGAAGCGCGGGGACGGTAGCACGTGCTACATGTGCTACTAGAATAAACCGGCTCTGTTACTAGTAGTTTCATTGAGAGCGTCAAGAATGGATGCGTCCGTCTTCAAAACACATACATGCCCCAAAACTCAAGCCACGGACATATCAAATGCAACACGCGGACCGCACGCACACGCCGCATCCAGTCTATATGAGCCTTAAAACAAACATCATTGTTTGTTTGTTGTTGTTTTTTTCCTAACACATCACCAGTTGTTTATCATTTTCGTCTCCAAAATACAATGGAGATCATTTTGATGACATCCAAATGAAATAAGGACGACCGAAATTGACTGCTCTCTGACGTACAAATTAACCTGAAACTGATTGCTCTGTGACACAAACGTTAACTGCATCCGCAAGCGCTGTACGTGTTTTTGTTGAAAAATATGTTAAATTAATTTAAACATGGTTTTCGAGTATATGTATGTGTATGTGTGTGTATATGTATATGTATATGTGTTTGTGTTTGTGTTTGTGTATATGTATATATAAATAAATATAATACTACATCCAGATCAATTAGATACCATTTATCTTACGTGTTGATAAAAAATGTATCCAACTCAAACTTCTTATGTACACTGAAATAATTGATTGTAAGATAAATGGTACATTAGCAGAGGGAGGGTTTTGGGGGATCGAAACCCCCTTCCTGCTCTAACATGTTCTCTTCTTTTTTTTCAATATATTTTTTCGGGAGAGCATCACTCGAGCCCCTGTAAATTTCGCTCGCCAGTCTAAAGTTCCTGCACACTCACCTGCAACTCATGTGGTATTATAGATCTATTTATCTAATACACTAATTTCTAAATACCCTCCTTTTTTGTTTCTTTCAGCTTTCCCAGAACATGAAACATACGAGTTGCTTCAATTTACAAGTGCGGTAAGCGAAATATGTCTTCACTAATCTTCCATTTCTCGGTCGGTTGAGTGCTCGCCTTAGGTGCTTGCGTCGCAGGATCGAACCACCTTGCTGGATCCAAAAATAGTTGTGGGAAACTGCATACAAAAGATCCCTAGCTACTAATGGGAAAATGTAGCCGATTTCCTCTGTAAGACTGTCAGAGTAACCAAATGTTTGACATTGAATAGCCGATGATTAATTAATCAATGTGATCTTGTGGTGTCGGAGGCCGGACTCGGGATAGGCGTGTTCGAAACCATAGAGGTATGGGAGCACGTTAAAACCATATCTAAGTCTGTCGTTAAACAAAACAAACTTTGATTGTTTTCGTTGATGGTTCAACGTCAGTTTACGATTCAAATTCGGTGTGTCTGTGTGGGAGGGCTCGTTTTAGACTTCAATACTATGCTTAAATACATGCGTTTAAGATACACAATCTTCGTCAGTTCAGCCCAGAGTGTTCATACATATTCTTCTTCTTTTTTCAGCACCTGCATGCAGAAAAAAATCTCATACACCACCGCCCCCTGGCATTGTGAAGAAGGAGATTTAATCGACAATATCAGAACATCTATTTGTACAAAAAAATCAATAAAATATTTTTAAATATTTGCTAGTCACATACTTTTTTTTTTTTTAATTGTCATACAATGATGTATACTACTAAATGAATATTAAAATAATGCATTTTTTGATTACTTATAATGCATGTAGATAATATGGCTGTTACGATACACCTACTTCATAATACATAATCCGTGATACGCATATCATGGGACACTGGCTAGAACACCCCCACCCCCCCCCCCCCCACCCTTGAAAAAAAATCTCAACAACAAAAGCAACCCCCAAAAAACCCCGCACCCCAAAAAAACCCAACAACAACAAAACATGACAACAAAACAAGAGCATTTAACATGAACCACATTTTATTTGGGTGCAGCCTTGATTTCGAGAACTGTAACAAATGCATAATAACCTATTAATCATAATATATACCCGTCACCAAGCTGAAGACCAATTATAGGGCAGTTAATGTTAATAAATAATGTCATGGATGATTAATAAACAAACAAACAGAGTTTCAGTTATAACAATGATCACAAACCTTAATTAAGAACAAGAACGAAATACCCCATCTTTGTATGAAAAATACGAATTCGTCTCAAGCGCATGTACAGAGATGGGCTACGGTGGTCGAACCCCGCGCACAAGAAATTTCCCCCCCCCCCCCCCCCCCCCCCCCCCCCCAATACATTTTCCTGGGGAACATGTCGTAAGACCCACCTCTATAATCTTCATTTGCCATAGTATTGACTCCCCTGGTAACATTCCGGTACGCGCACCTGCGCTTCTATAAAAAAAAGTTTTTATATCCGATTTGAAACCCTAATCCCCAAACTTTTGCAGTACAGACTAATATATGGGTGTGAGTAAATTAGGGCGTGCTTCCATCAGAGAACTGTTAAAGAACGCCTGACATGGACACAACTTTTGACTTTACCAGAGTTTTGTCCAAGACAGGTAAACAAATTTCCTTTTTTGTTTAAATTTATTGATAAGGAAAGCACACATTTTAAATTAAAAAATGTCACATTATATTGCACACAAATAAAATCAGAAAAACTTTGCACTTTTATGTCACTTAGTGCAATTTTAAACTAATAAAATCCCTGTCTTTGTCTTGACAGTATAAATTTGGTACAAAAGGGTGATTCACATACATTAATTGAATAAAACCTTTGCTACATGAATTATAATTATTACAAATATAAACGATGTGTAATAAAAGATGTTGTTATATCATTAAAGAAACACCTCTTCTTTTAGACATTCGTGTTTGCCTATTCTCTTTCATTTTAATGAAGACTGCTTTAAAACTTCTGTACCTAAATTGATTCCAAATTGAGTCATCAAATAAATATTACAACTCCCGAATTGTTTCTTTACCGGTAATTTATTAAAGGAACCCGTATATGATTATATATATGTGAGGTGGGTTTATTTTGCAGGGTTTTTTTCTTTCTTATTTTTCAGAGAACTAAAAAATTTCTGGAGATCCAAGATGTGTTGTGTGCATAAATACCTAGCATATATTGCAACACCAATAACCCGACCTGTCAGTACACATAAGCAGCCCCTTTTAGGGTTACAGTGTCCACAGACTTGAAATGAAAATAAAGGAGATAAAGTCGTAGGCTTTATTTGCAGTGCAACGTGCCCATGGGGGGTAAGTTCGAGAGGGGGGGGGGGGGAGGGAGGGATGTCACCCTTTGTGTCTGGTGAAATTTTTGAGAAAAAAAAAGAAAGTGTCCTGAGGTGCATTCTGACAGCATCTAGTCAACATTTCAACAAGATATTGTATTAAATTTAATATTATACACCATAAATGGAGAGCTATACACTTATAATATAGACATGAATGGGAAAATAGACAATACACCCTTATAAACCATAGTTTTATTGCAGGAGCTCAATTTGAAAGTATAAAAGTCACTTGAATACAATTACACACTCAATTGTGAGGAAATAAGCCAATAAAATTGCTGACAATCTCCTTTTTTTGGAGGAAATAAAGGAGATCAAGAAGAATCATGAAATATAGGAGATTCTTTGAAATAAAGGAGACGTGGACACACTGGGTTACTGTGTTAGGAGTTAGAAGACCCACTTCTGCTGTACATTTTACTTTTCATCATTGGTTTTTTTGTTGTTGTTGTTGTTCACCTGAGACTCTAAAAGTGTGGAAATGAGGTAATATAAATATTGTTTTAAAACAATTTAATTCAGTTATTTGTGCTCCAAAACAAATAAAACTTAAACAATGTAAATAATAACAATACATTTTCTAACAAATAACAAACAACTGTTAAAAGACAGTCTTTTAAATCAGATCTATAATTCAGGCATGAGAGTAGGTTCATTTTACGCTACATATATATTATTGGATATATAAATAATAATACATTTTCTAATAAATAACAAACAACAAGGTATTAAAAGATGTAATCTTTTACATTGTATTAATATGATATGGGAGTTTATTTTATTTTATGTTACATTATATATTATTGGACATAAATAATAACACATTTTCTGACAAATAACAAACAACTATTAAAACAGGTACAATCTTTTAAATAATATTAATAAGGAATTGGATTTAAGTATATATTATATTACATATCACTGGAATATTTTGATACATTTTTTGTGTGCTTGTAAACAAGTTACAGTTAAACAAAAGTAACTTTGATTTTTTTTTCCTGACACCACACAAAATGTCAGAACCCAGACCTCATTGTCCAAAAATAAATGAGGTGAGTGATTAATTCGCTACCTGACTTATAGATTATCAGGAACCATTTAACATATACAATATAGATACCATGTTAGTGGCGTAGGAAGGTGCCAAAATGTCGGAGGGGGGGCCACACTTTTATATTTACACACTTTTACACTATTATAAAGCAATATATCTGAAAAGGTTCCTACACCAGTGGTAAATTGACATGCTAAGGGAAGCTAAAAATCACTCTCCTTGAACTAGTCTCAGGGGAGTGATGGGGAGTGAGAGGGCTAGCACCCCTAAACAGTCACTCCCCAACCCAGTGCTGGAGCAAATATTCGGATGTGGGCAAAAATGATGACAACGTTTGGGAAAAATGGAAATCACTTGAAATGTTTTTCACCATGTATTTCCATCATTCTTCTCACAATATTAGTTGTAATCCAATTTTGCTTAATTCCGGCTAAAAAACAGCCTACTCCGCTATAAAATTGAGTCCTTTTATGCCTATGACAGAATCTAGTTTATTCGCACTTTGAGATCCTTACTTGCTATCACTGTGTAAACACATCTCAATGTTAATAAATTATTGTAAACTGATGGTATGTGCTGCAATGTGATTGATTAATTACAAGGTTGCGTGAGCATCAAAATAGACCATAACACCCGCAAAGCTACTGACATCATTAGAAACTGGGACAGACCAAGTTCAAGAGTTTATTGACTGTAGCCAAGTATTTTTAAAAAAATTTGTTTAAAATACAAGGCATTCAGTTGATTCATTGGAAAAACATTTCAGTTTTCAATGGACATAACGATATGGAGTTTGTAGATTTGCAGGTATGACAATTTGATGCTTGCTTGCAAATATTTTTAATTCAGCTAAATATAACATCTGTGGGCACCAACTAAGACAAATAATACCCGCAAATCTAAAAACTTCATTTGGTTATGTCCTAATTTATTTAGTTTAAACGAGCAGGGATCGAAATAAGTCAGGACTGGTTGTTCAGGTTACCACGAGGTTACCACGTACAGGTGAAGAAAGTTGAGGACCGGATACTTCTTTCTCCACAAAATATTATTAAGCTAAACCTACAGCACTTAAAATTTTGTATCAACCGAGTGTTATTTCGATATACATTCAGTATCAGTACAGTGAGAACAGTGGTATGAATGAATAAGAAAGTATCAGTGAGCCTGTCAAGGGAGTTTATAGTCATTATGGAATTATAAATATACCTGGTAGGTGATAACCGTCTGTATTTTATGATACATGGGTTACCAGTAGTGGCTCCAAGAGTACTCGGGCACGGGCAGAGCCTAGCAAGACTCGAGACAATTCACAGGACTCGAGCACCCATGTAAGGAAGAGCATTCTCATTAAATTATTAAACAAGTTTTACGTCACTTTGCCATATGCTTGCCACAGGTTACATTACAGTGCTATGAGATATAGTGGGAAAACAACAGTCGAATGTGTGGAATGCAATACAATGGCATGATTTGGCATCCACGTTCAGCACTGGAATTAAGATGCATAATGCTATTTCACTTTATTCATTATTCTCATTATCATCTAAGTGTTGGGTACTCGGATCCGGGGTCGACTTTGACCCTTGAGTACTTGAGTCCAATATTTTGTGTATTTTGGACTCGTGGAGGCCCTAGTTACCAGACCTATTGCTCATTTCGATCCCTGCCATTTACTAAGTAGGTAATTCTAGAAGTAAGCACAGTAATTTCTTTTTTCAACTATATACTGTAAATCGGGAAATGTTAGCGAGCATAAAATTTTAGCACGAAAGAACAAGACATTAATATTTCATGACACTAAATTTAAAGAAACGTGCAACAGACAGTTCCAGAAAACATTTGTGCAATTGTTTTGTCCACTCAACAATGGATGCATGTTATTGATTAAACCAAAAATATAGCAAACAACAGTAGTTACAGTAATGCACATTAATGCAATCTGGTACTAAATTTAAGCTGTCTGTAAGGTGCGTAAAGTCGCAATTGATCAACATTTTTATTTCAGCTGATCCTACAACGTTTCCTTTTTAGTTTCTGATGTGACGACCTCACTGAAGTTTTATGTCGCAAATATGTTACTTATTTGGATTTTGCTAAATTTTAAGATCGCTAATATTTTATGATTTACAGTTATTGACACTTTGATGACCAAACAGGGGAGTGAACTCCGTGAATATGCATATTTTTGGAGGTCTACAATATTCCATGCTTACAAATCTAACTACATAGAGGTGTTTCTGATGTACCGGTACTCAAGACCATGTGATTGTGTTTATCACAAACCGCTGCACCCAAAATCATGTGATTATATTTTTAAGGTTCGGTTGGCGATGGCGTTGTTACACCTTGCTTTTGTTTAAGTAACTCCTCAAAACTGATACATTTGCAGTCCACAACAACGTTTTTCTGGAAGAAAACAAAATGAAATGTTTTTTTTTTATATTACATACCATATATATTAGCAGCGTAAAAGGAAGGTGCCATAACGTGTGTGTGTGGGGCACACACACATCACACACACACACCACACCACACCACACCCACACCCACACATCACACCACACACACACATCACACCACACAAATACACACACACACAGACACACACACACATACAAACACAGACACACACACACCACACACACACCACACCACACCCACACACACACACATCACACCACACACACAAATACACACACCACACCACACAAATACACACACAGACACACACATACATGCACACACAGACAGACACACACAGAGAGACACACACACACACATACACATGAACACACACACAGACAGACACACACACATGCACACACACACATGCACACACACACATGCACACACACACAGAGACACACACACACACACACACACACACACACACACACATATTAATATAAATATATATATAAACCATCACTGCTGCTGCTGGACCAAGAAAAGTGTGGGAGGGCACATGACCCCTTGCCCCCCTCTGCTTCCTATGCCCATGTCTTATTAAGTTATATAATATTCTACATGATATAATATTAAACAAATTAAGGGTGGTCTGTTGGGATGTGACATCCCTGGTTGTTCTGTTTCAAGGGAAACTACTCTTTTTATGTAACACTTCTTGGTTGGAGGTGAATAAACGTCAGACATGTTTCACAGTTGTGTTGCATCTGCCATCGATGTCTAAAACCCAACATAACTGGCGACAAAGCAAGGAAGGAAGGAAATGTTTTATTTAACGACGCACTCAACACATTTTATTGACGGTTATATGGTGTCAGGTTAAGGACCACACAGATATTGAAGGAGAAAACCCGCTGTCGCCACTTCATGGGCTACTCTTTTCAAATGGCAGCAAGGGATCTTTTATATGCACCATCCCATAGACAGGATAGCACATACCACAGCCTTTGATGTACCAGCCATGGTGCACTGGCTGGAGCGAGAAATTGCCCAATGGGCCCACCGACGGGGTATCGATCCCAAACTGACCATGCATCAAGCGACCGCTTTACCACTGGGCTACGTAACTGGCGACAAGGATAAAAATGTCAGAACTGATAGGTGAGCTGTTAAAATGTTTTTTATTGCAAATGATACTGATGATGACACGGGAAAAGATGTGTATTTTGTGTTCATATATTTGTTCAGCAACTTACTATATTATAAAAAATTGTTGCCTCCCTGACAAACCTGAAACCAAAACTTTTACCGCTGTTTGTAACCTCATCAAGAATCATTTTAAACCAAAACTTTCTGAGGTCAGTGAAAGCTTGCTGTTTTATTCTAGAAGCCGAAAGAAAGAGGAAAGTTTTCAGATGTTCCTGGCAGAATTGCAATGTCTTGTTGGACCCTGCAATTTTGGACAGTTTGTCACTTGCGCATTAAGTGATAAGATTTATTTCTGATACTAATGATCTGTGAATCCAGGAGAAGGAAGGAAGGAAATGTTTTATTTAACGAAGCACTCAACACATTTTATTTACGGTTATATGGTGTCGGACATATGGTTAAGGACCACACAGATATTGAGGGAGGAAACCCGCTGTCGCCACTTCATGGGCTACAGGTGTTCAAGCAGTTGGTGTTTTGAAAGTCCAGGATTAGAGCTGGGCTGTTTGGTATCGGTATCATGTCAATACCGATTTACTGTACCGAGCAAATTTCAAAATACTGAAATTTCAGTATTAAAAAATGTTATCCGCCATTTAGTAAAGCACTAACAATATATCTGATGAATGCAAAATAGCTGAAAAGAGGAGAGAGACGAGTGCCTTGTGTATGGAATTTTAAATTTTATTTAGATGAAATTAGTGGGTGAGACCTATTAAAGGAACATTCCTGATTTTGCTGCAATTTTTAAGATGTTATCAACTAACAGAGACTTTTTAACGATTGTAATTATATCAAATATATTTTTCTGCATAAAATATTAGTGACTGTAAATTAAATGTATTTCTGATCATTCTAATATTTGTGCTAGGTTAAATTTCATTTTATTTCCTAAAATATTGTGTTTTAGTACATACGGAATTATTTGAAAACAAAATCCAGTTTGGTCTTCTTACAAATATTAATACGACCAGAAACACATTAAATATACAGACATTGATATTCTAAACAAGAAAATATATTTAATATGTAAGTTTAATAGTAGAAATATTTTATTAGTCGGAAACATCTTACAATGCAGCAAACTCAGGAATGTCCCTTTAACTTGGGCATGCATTTAAAGCCGAGTATACCGAAAATACTGCTTGATATTAGTATTGGTATTGCATCAATACCAAATACTGTACTGATACCGAGGTATACCAACCCAAAAATACTGATACCGATACTGAACCTGAAATTTTAATACTGCGCATTTCTATCCAGGATGAGTCGAAGTTGCGAGGGCATCAATGGTTTAAGGGGAAGGAGAGAAGTGGTGGACGCCAAGGATGTAGGCCACAGAAAGAATGTTTTCAGATCATGATCCACAGTACATGTATTGTGTCATTCACGACAAGAACCGTTTTCATTATGGCCGGAAAGATCACATACAGGTCAACTGCAACCAAGGTGAAGAACACTGGTGAAGTGAGAATGAAGAAGAAGTTTGTTTTGTTTAACGACACCACTAGAGCACACTGATTAATTAATAATCGGCTATCGGATGTCAAACATTTGGTGTATTATGGAAACCAGCTACATTTTTTCTAATGCAGCAAGGGATCTTTTAGATGCATTTTCCCACAGACAGGAAAGCACATACCATGCACAGACAGGAAAGCACATACCACGGCCTTTGTCCAGTTGTGGTGCACTGGTTGGAACAAGAAAAAAACAGTGAGAATGAGGTCCACACAGTGATCGTTGTGCAGCGTGAAGGGAAGAGGAAAGACTGCTCTAGTGTTGTGTGAATTAGATACTCAAGGTGAACTGGTGAAGTTTTGAAATTGACACGGGGTTCCCTTATACAGTCATGGCTAATGAGACATTCAAAAAGGTCTTTGGACATGGTAAACTTGACACACCCAAAGTTAAATTAAGGTCATTTACATGTCATCCAGTGCAAGAACTTGGAACCATTAATGGAAGCAAATGTGAAGTTCCAAAGCAGCCCAGTGGCAGCAAGACTTTTGATCACAGAACACAAACAGTCTGTTGGGTAGAGAGGCCTTATTAACAGGTTTTGGGGAGGGAAGCAGCCCAGTGGTAGAGCGCTCGCTCGATTGCACGGCCGGTGTGGGATTGATCCCCGTCAGTGGGCCCATTGGGCTATTTCTCGTTGCAGCCAGTGCACCACGACTGGTATATCAAAGGCCATGGAATGTACTATCCTATCTATGGGATGGTGCATATAAAAGATCCCTGGCTGCTAATCAAAAAGAGTAGCCCATGAAGTGGCGACAGCGGGTTTCCTCTCTCAATATCTGTGTGGTCTTTAACCATATGTCTGACACCATATAACCGTAAATAAAATGTGTTGAGTGCTTTGTTAAATAAAACATTTCTTTCTTTCTTTCCATATAGCCGTAAATAAAATGTGTTGGGTGCGTTAAATAAATAATTTCTTTCCTTCCTTTATCAGGACATTCTTGCTTCATTAGTGGAATTGTGTTTCAGTTACATGTAGTTAGAAATTGTTAATTACTCTTTAGTAGAATATGTTAAATCTAGGAATAGGGAAATGTTTGGATGTGGATATATATGTGTGTGTGTATATATATATATATATATACAGTCAAACCTGCCTTCGCGGCCACCTCCATATGGCGGCCACCTGTCCATGGCGGCCACCCTGAGGTCCCCCCAATGAATTTTACTATATATTTTACCTCTATATGGCAACCACCTGCTCAATGCGGCCAGCGGCCACACTTTTGTCATAAAAAAGCGAAAATTAACCTGCTATCGCGGCCACAATTGTTTTTTAGTGCAAGTTATAAAGAAATGTTGGCAATCGGAACTTCTGAAGAACTTGGAGCCATCCCAATCATCAGAAGATGTTAGCAGTGACGAAGAAAGTGTGGATACTACCACCGTGTGTTCTCTGTCAGAGGCCGAACAATATGTTCGAAAGTTAAAAGAATTTGGACTCTTCCATGGTAAATGTGATATCGTAACTTCTGTGATGGAACTTCAGGAAAGTGTGTCAAACATGCGAGTTGAAAATATGTGCAAACAAAGCAAGATACGTGACTTCTTTAGCAAGTGAACATTAAAGGATAATCAGTGACTTTAATGCGCAGAACAGTGCTCCATTATTCTGTTGTTTGTTAAATATTCTCTTTTTCACTTAATAAAATTTCATATAGATGATAATTTTTTGTCTTGTTTTTAATTACGTTTTTGCACATGTATATGGCTCCTTAATAGTTCTATTGCAATATACGTGTAATTGTTTTTAAAAATTCCGACTTATATATGACCTGCATACGGCGGCCACCTCTCTATGGCGGCCACTTTTGTCATGTCCCACGAGTGGCCGCCATAGACAGGTTCGACTGTATCTATATATCTATATATATATATATATATATATATATATATATATATATATGAACTTATTTTCATGCTTATATCCAATTAAGGTTCAAGCACGCTGTCCTGGCACACACCTCAGTTCCTCAGCTATTTGGGTTGTCTGCCCAGGACAGTGGGTTAGTTGTTAGTGGTTATTGAGATAAGAGGGTGTAGTGGTCTTACACCTACCTACCCACTGAGTCATTAAAACGCGCTCTGAGTTGGAGCCAGTACTGGGCTGAGAACCCGGTACCTACCAGCCTCATGTCTGATGTCTTAACCATGACACAATCGTTAGACCAGGGCGGGACATAGCCCAGTGGTAAAGCACTCACCTGATGCTCAGTTGGTTTGTGATCGATCCCCATCGGTGGGCCCATCTGGGCTATTTCTCGTCACAGCCAGTGCACCACGACTGGTATGTCAGAGGCCGTGGTACATGTATGTGCTATCCTGTCTGTGGGATGGTGCATATAAAAAATCCCTTGGTAGTAATGGAAAAATGCAGCGGGTTCCCTTTCCGTGACTGTTAAAAATGACCATATACATGTTTGACATCCAATAGCCGATGATTAATAAATCAATGTGCTTTAGTGGTGTCGTTGAACAAAATAAGCTTCTTTTTTTTCTTTTTTTTTCAATCGTGAGGCCGGTGAAAACAAACAAACAACATCTTAATTAATGAATGAACCCACCTTTCGCATGATACCACGTTCAGCACCACAGAAATACTCCACATCTTCTTCGACTTTTATTTCCTGACAGCAGTCTTCAGGGTCCTGACCACAGCCGCCCTCGCACTTGCCAAAATCGTGGTACTGAGAATAGCATCCATCAGCCTCTCTCTTGCTAACCCAGTTGAACATCTTCGTACAGTTCAGAGGTTTACCTGAAACGTAGATAGAGGATTCGTCACGAGCATTTTTTTATGTAGTAGTGTTGATATAAAGTGCTCCTACTGGCAGTAGTTAGTGGGAATTTCCCTATTAGCTCAGTTGGTAGAGCGCTGGACTCTCGTACTGAGAGTTTGTGGTTCGAATCCACTCCGTGGAGGTTGATATTTTTCTGTTACACTTGGAGCCGACGTAGGGACTGGGTGTGTTCTTAACACACGAATACAATTATAATACCAGTCGGGACCCGTAACAGTTCAACTGCCCATGGCCCACAGCTCCGGGACGTAGCTTCACTTGAGGGGGTAGTATGTAGTAGTGTTGATATAAAGTGCTCCTACTGGCAGTAGCTAGTGGGAATTTCCCTATTAGCTCAGTTGGTAGAGCGCTGGATTCGTGTACTGAGAGTCTGTGGTTCGAATCCCCTCCGTGGAGGTTGATATTTTTCTGTTACATTAATATGTAAAATATCAACTGAGCCTAGTTAATCAGTATTTGTCAAGGCTCTGCCGAGACAAATACCGATTAACTAGACGAGGTTGATATTTTACATATTAAAAAACACGAGTAGCGAATTCTATTTATCCTATAACACTTTTAAAATAATGTTTTAAATTAATATTTTAGTAAATCACAGTACTAAAGTCACAGCCATCGATAATATCATGTCATCACGATTAGCACAAATTAGTTTGATGTCACGCATTTTAAACAAATCTTTGAAAATGTTACGCTCAGGTCCATGGGTCTTGTTGACTTGTAAGCAAATGACCCACCCACAGAAACACATTACCTAGAGACCTTGCAAATTTGCATACCATTATTAACCGGGTTAATAAAGTAAATTATCACATGGGTTTATGACATGGATATCATGGGTAAATTATAGAATAAGATATATTATAGGGAGAGAGTACTTTTTATCATGCCCCTATAGTTATTACTAAACCAAATAACTTCCGGCTGGGTCAAATTCCGAGGTACACCCAACTTTTGACAGAGAAGTGAACACCACAAGTCCTGTGATTGGTTATAAATGTGAGTGTGTTTGGGCTAAAAATGTATGCAATTTTATTTCATCTAGTACCACTGTGTCAAGTAGCCTTGTGCTTGAAACATGTATGGGGTACCTGTAAAAAAGTCATAGATGATACCCATTATCTTAGAAATGAGCAGCTTGACCCCCAATGTTTTCTGATTCACTTTAAGGGTGAGGGGTGGCAGTATTTATATCCGGCATTTATGTCGATTGATACGCTGCAGGTAGGAGTTTTAGCCACACACAGGCATCGAAATAAGCATTGTGTCTGGTAACCCATTTACAGGTTACCACAAAATATAGCCTGGTAACCTATAGGTTACCACAACTATATGAAAGTTAGAATTGAATTCCTGTTACTTTTAACGCGGACATTCTGAAATTGTATCGGTGCGCGTGAACATCGGTACGCAAGAAAGAAAAAAGAAATGTTTTATTTAACGACGCACTCAACCCATTTTATTTATGGTTATATGGCGTCAGACATATGATTAAGGACCACACAGATATTGAGACAGGAAACCCCCACTGTCGCCACTTCATGGGCTACTCTTTTCGATTAACAGCAAGGGATCTTTTATATACACCATCCCACAGACAGGATAGTACATACCACGGCCTTTGATATACCAGTCATGGTGCACTGGTTGACATCGGTACGAGAAACGAAATCCGGAAGTAAATTTATCTAGTGGGCGCTGCTTAAACGCGGACTGCCGAAATTGCTTTGCAACTGCACAAGTGCACACGAACATCGGTGCAATTTAGTATGAGAAAACGAAACGAAAAAGTAAATTCATCTAGTGGACGCTGCTTAAACGTGGAATGACTGTAATTGCTTGCAATTGCACAAGTGCACGCGAACATTGCAGCAATTCCTTACGAGAAAATGAAATGCGGAAGTCCGGAAAGCATTGTCTGGTTTACGTTTGGAAACGAAACTACTGTTAACGTTGAAATTTTTGTCTAGACTTATTTCGATGCCTGCACATATGTTACTATTGTCATCTATGGGATTGGATTTGGTAGTATACACCCTGTAAAGACATTAATTGGTCTGAATGTAGGTGTCTAAGTGTGGTAAATACATGTATATGTAAATTCGGCACTATCTGTCAGAACTAAGAAACCAATAGGGGCCATTCAAATATTACGTAACACTCAAGGAGGTGGGTGGGTGTATGTCCAAACATTATGTAGCCTTACAGGGGGTGGGTGGATGTATGTCCAAACGTTAAATAGCCTTACAGGGGGTGGGTGGGTGTATGTCCAAACATTAAATAGCCTTACAGGGGGTGGGCGGGTGTATGTCCAAATGTTATGTAGCCTTACAGGGGGTGGGTGGGTGTATGTCCAAATGTTATGTAGCCTTACAGGGGGTGGGTGGATGTATGTCCAAACATTATGTAGCCTTATAGGGGATGGATGGGTGTATGTCCAAATGTTATGTAGCCTTATAGGGGTGGGTGGATGTATGTCCAAACATTATGTAGCCTTATAGGGGATGGGTGGGTGTATGTCCAAATGTTATGTAGCCTTACAGGGGGTGGGTGGATGTATGTCCAAACATTATGTAGCCTTATAGGGGATGGGTGGGTGTATGTCCAAATGTTATGTAGCCTTACAGGGGGTGGGTGGGTGGGTGTATGTCCAAATGTTATGTAGCCTTACAGGGGGGGGGGGGTGTGTGTGGATGTATGTCCAAACATTATGTAGCCTTATAGGGGGTGGATGGGTGTATGTCCAAATGTTATGTAGCCTTACAGGGGGTGGGTGGATGTATGTCCAAACATTAAATAGCCTTACAGGGGGTGGGTGGGTGTATGTCCAAACGCTTAAATAGCCTTACAGGGGGTGGGCGGGTGTATGTCCAAATGTTATGTAGCCTTACAGGGGGTGGGTGGGTGTATGTCCAAATGTTATGTAGCCTTACAGGGGGTGGGTGGATGTATGTCCAAACATTATGTAGCCTTATAGGGGGTGGATGGGTGTATGTCCAAATGTTATGTAGCCTTATAGGGGTGGGTGTATGTCCAAATGTTATGTAGCCTTACAGGGGGTGGGTGGGTGTATGTCCAAACGTTATGTAGCCTTACAATAGCATTATGTAATATTTGAATGGCCCGTAGTCAATTAAAGAAAGAAATGTTTTATTTAACGACGCACTCAACACATTTTATTTACGGTTATATGGCGTCAGACATACGGTTAAGGACCACACAGATTTTGAGAGGAAACCCGCTGTCGCCACTACATGGGCTACTCTTCCTATTAGAAGCAAGGGATCTTTTATTTGCGCTTCCCACAGGCAGAATTGCACAAACCATGGCCTTTGTTGAACCAGTTATGGATCACTGGTCGGTGCAAGTGGTTTACACCTACCCATTGAGCCTTGTGAAGCACTCACTCAGGGTTTGGAGTCGGTATCTGGATTAAAAATCCCATGCCTCGACTGTGATCTGAACCCAGTACCTACCAGCCTGTAGACCGATGGCCTGCCACAACGCCACCGAGGCCGGTTTTAGTCAATTAATCAAATAGAGTGTGCTCTAGTGATTAAAGGGAAACAGGTAGGGCAGTATTCAGGTGAAAATAACACCTCCTACCCACCCAGATAGGGCAGACATGTTTAGCTCCTTATATCCTATGTTTCAGGTAAGCCTTGTACGAAGATGTTCAAATTGAATGTGCTCTAGTGGTGTCATTAACTAAAACAAACTTTTGGCTTTATATCCTATCTGTCCCGGGCCAGACCAATGGCCATGCCCGAAACCTTAGTGGTACTACCAAATCAAATCCCATAGATGACAATAGTAACAAATGTGGCTAAAACTCCTACATGTAACGTATCAATCGACATAAATGCCATGGATATAAATAAAAACAAAACAAACTTTAACTTTTAGACTGAGCATTTTTCAGGGTAAAAACTAAATTTTACCTTTAAAATATCAGGGCAAATTCCTTTCATGCACCCACCTCCCGAAAATTTCCATTACAAACACCTCCCCTGTGTCTGCCTCTACCTCTCTCACCTCCCCTGCCTCTCCATCTCCTCCACCTCCCCTGGATCTGCCTTCTCCACCTCCCCTGCCTCTGCCTTCTCCTCCACCTCCCCTGCCTCTCCACCTCCCCTGCCTCTCACCTCCTCCACCTCTCTCACCTCCCCTGCCTCTGCCTTCTCCTCCACCTCTCTCACCTCCCCTGCCTCTCCACCTCCCCTGCCTCTGCCTTCTCCTCCGCCTCTCCACCTCCCCTGGATTTCCATCCCCCTCCACCTCCCTTGCTTCTTCCTCCTCCTATCCTGACTCCATCTCTCTCACCTCTCCACGTCCCCTGCCTCTCCACTTCTCCACCTCCCCTGTTTCTCCCTCCTCCTCCCTGCCTCTTCACCTCCCCAGCTTCTCCCTCCACCTTCCCTGCCTCTCCACCTCCCCTGCTTCTCCCTGCCCTCCCTCTTCACCTCCCCTGTGTCTCCCTCTTCCTCCCTGCCTCTTCACCTCCCCAGCTTCTCCCTCCACCTCCCTTGCTTCTTCCTCCTCCTACCCTGACTCCATCTCTCTCACCTCTCCACTTCCCCTGTTTCTCCCTCTTCCTCCCTGCCTCTTCACCTCCCCAGCTTCTCCCTCCACCTCCCCTGCTTCTCCCTCCTCCTCCCCTGACTCCACCTCTCCCCTCCCCATTTCCACCTCTGACTTACGTCCACAAGCCACATTCTGGACTGTGTTGATGGTTTCGTTGAGAAGACAGGCATCACGCATTCTTTCACAGTCGTTGTCGTACGTCATCTTTACCTGTCCCCTAAGTGTACAGATGGGTTCTGAACCCCAACCCTTGCACTCAGGACAGATACACGACGTCACATTATCCTTGTCAAACACGCACACCTTGCCTGGCGGACAAACACCTTCCTTGCATGGACCTGAAAGAAAACTTTTTTTAAATTATTATAATCTAAAAGATTCTAAAAGACACCATGTCACACATTCTTATGTCATTTGAATATTCAGTAATGGCGGACTGGAATTAAAGTTGAGTACATGTATACAGTTTACAAAAGCACCTTGTATTAAGCTGAAGTATTGTCAATACCATATAGTAGGAATAAAAAGAGGCTTGCATAATACAATTTTTATTCCTCATATACTGGTATGATATCGATATTGACGATACCAAAACACACTCTGGTAATAACACACTCACACTATCTCTGTCTCTATCTCTGTCTCTGTCTCTATCTCTGTTTCAGGGGGTGGGACGTAGCCCAGTGGTCAGTCGGTCAGTCTAGGATCGATCCCCATTGGTGGGCCCATTGGGTTATTTCTCGTTCCGGCCAGTGCTCCACAACTGGTGTAACAAAGGCTGTGGTATGTACTATCCTGTCTGTGGGATGGTGAATATAAAAGAACCCTTGCTGCTAATCGAAAAGAGTAGCCCATGAAGTGGCGACAGCAGGTTTCCTCTCTCTATATCTGTGTGGTCCTTAACCACGTCTGACACCATATAACCGTAAATAAAATGTGTTGAGTGAGTCGTTAAATAAACATTTCCTTCCTTCCTATCTCTGTCTCTCTGCTCTAGTGGTGTTGTTAAACAAAACAAACATGTGTGTGTCTCTCTCTCTCCCTCCATCTCTCTGTCTGTCTGTCTCTCTCTCTCCATCCATCCCTCCTTCCATCCCTCCCTCTCTCTGTCTCTCTCTCCATCCATCCTTCCTTCCATCCATCCCTCCCTCTCTCTGTCTCTCACTCACTCACTCACTCACCCACCGCCCAACAAAAAAGTGTCCTGAAAATGGTGAGAATGCTCCAAAAGTGATTAGTCTACTATGTCTTGCCAAGTTTCTCGGCAAAACACTTTAATATTATATATTAAGCTGTATGTATTAAGCTGAAGTAATGTCAATACCATATATACTCTATCTCTGTCTCTGTCTCTTAGTCTACTATGTCTTGCCAAGTTTCTTGGCAAAACACTTTAATATTATATACTACACTTAACAACAAAGGCAAGGTGTTTACTTATAAAATAAATTTCAAGTACTTCAGTAAAGAGATTGTCAAAATGGACCTAAAACGTTTACTAGATATTAATAATTTTAATACTAATTACAAAACAACTAATGGAATTCAAACTGAATAATATTAAATAAATTAAAGATATAACTAAATTAATATTTATTTCCCATTACTTTTGAGGTTCAGTATATTTCATCCGATCATGCATAATTAATTGTATATTTCTGGTCCACCCAAGTCTACAATTGCATAATGTATACATGACAAATTTATACAACACAAAGTCACTTTTTAACATACATAAAATAAATATAAATATGTATTAAAAATCTTAGTGAAAGAAAACATGAAAATTCGACTTGATGACTATATACTAAAGAAGGAAGGAAATGTTTTATTTAACGACACACTCAACACATTTTATTTACGGTTATATGGTGTCAGACATATGGTTAAGGACCACACAGATATTGGGAGAGGAAACCCGCTGTCGCCACGTCATGGGCTACTCTTTTTGATTAGCAGCAAGGGATCATTTATATGCACCATCCCAGAGACAGGATAGTACATACCACGGCCTTTGTTACACCAGTTGTGGAGCACTGGCTGGAACGAGAAATAACCCAATGTGTCTACCACATGACGGGGATCGATCCTAGACTGGCCGCGCATCAAGCGAACGCTCTACCACTGGGCTATGTCCCACCCGTCTATACTAAAGAAAACGAGTAAACATTACAACACTTTAATTGTGTTCCGAATCACGACTGAACATTTTTAAACAAGTATTTAAACCACCCAGACTTGCATTAAAAAAATTGAAATGTGAGAGTTACGAGGGGCGGGACGCAGACAAGAAAAAGTTAATAGACGGACGTACGGACGGATGGACGTACAGGCAGACGAACAATGCCATACCATGATATGACCCATAGATGGGCATATAAAAACGAGTTTGTTAATTACGTTCTTCACATTGTTAATTTCAATAAATTATTAATGCCCGCCCATCCTCCCCATTATCAGCTACATATTCTTAACATTGTTAATTTCCATAAATATTTAATGCTTTAATGCCCCCCCCCCCCCCCATCACCCATTTTCAACTTCATAGTTCTTTACATTGTTAATTTCTATACAAGTTTAATGCCCCCACCACCCCACATTTTCAACTGCATGTTCATTACATTGTTAATTTCAATTTGTTAATTTCAATAAAATATTACACACACACACACACGATTTTCAACAGCATGTTCTTTATATTGTTATTTTAAATAAAATACTAATACACTCCTCATTTCCAACTGCATGTTCTTTACATGATTAATTTCAATAAAAATGAAACCCCCTCCTCCCCCCCCCATTCCAAAAAGTCTGAAACTAGAAAGTTGAGAAAACATGACTTACTGTTTTCACATGTCTTGTAACAGATTCGTCTTTCAATAATCTTGTACGGATTTCCGTCTTTACACTGTTAATTTCATTATAAATTAAATGGCACCTCCTCCCCACATTCCTACAAGTCTGAAAAGCGAATCCGCTAAAACTAGAAAGGTGAGGAAACATGACTTACTATCTTCACAGGTCTTGTAACAGATTCGTCTTTCAATAATCTTGTACGGATTTCCATCCTTGTCTTTGATGTTGATGTACTCCCCCTCCCGACTCTGCTGACCAACTCCGCATTTGTCACACTCGCTCCACGATCCAAACTTGCCAACCGGCTCACCTGGAAAATACACAGCAAGTTTTATATAGAGAATAACAAACGAGCTACGAGGAATCATGAATTATCTGTCCCGAATTAATGAATGTTGTAAATCCGAGCCTTTGGTGAGAGTTTTACAATATTCATTCAAGAGGGACAGATAATTTGTAACTCCTCGTAACGAGTTGGTTATTCTCTTTATTACCCATTGTCAATTTTAACTGATTTTTCATGTAAAAATTCCTCTACAGTCTACAACAAAGCCATCAGTCATTATGTTATATAATCTTACGCGCATTGAGCCCATATGGGTAATAAAAATAGAGGATTCATCACAAGTGTTTTTGATATGGAAAATATCAACCGAGTCTATGTTAATCAGTATTTGTTAGAGCCAAAACAAATACCGATTAACTAGATGAGGTTGATATTTTACATATTAAAAAAAAACACGAATAGCAAATTCTGTTTATCTGGGTCTATGTTGATCAGTATTTGTTGAGGCTCTGCTAAAACAAATACCGATTAACTTGATGAGGTTGATATTTGACATATTAAAAAAAACACGAATAGCAAATTCTGTTTATCCGAGTTTATGTTAATCAGTATTTGTTGAGGCTCTGCTAAAAAAAATATACCAATTAACTAGACAAGGTTGATATTTTACATATTAAAAAACACGAATAGTGAATTCTATTGATCCTATAAAATTTTAATTCAATATTCCGTAAATCAAAGTTCTGAAGTCGGCTCACCGGTAATATGACTTCACACACTTTAACTAAATCTCACCAAAACGTTACGCTCAGGTATACAAGTCTTGGTGGCTGTAACCAGACGACCCATTGACAGCAAAACATTATTAACCGAGATAATAATGGTAAATTTCAAATGGCTTTATGACATGGATATTATAGGTAAGTTATAGGATAAAGAGCAAATAACTTGGGATGGGTAACTGCAATGTTGTGGTCAACCTATTTAAACATCAATTGACAGATGTGAGGGATGTCCAGATGACAAACCAGGAAATATTTTACGAGGGTGAGACTAACAGGTAAGAACACATGGATCAACTTGTTAAAAGGGCATCACCAGGCTCAGCGGTGCAGTGGTTAAGCCATTGGACTACAGGCTGGTAGGTACAGGGTTCGCAGCCCGGTACCGGCTCCAACCCAGAGCAAGTTCTTAAGGGCTCAATGGGTAGGTATAAGGCCACTATATACACCCTCTTCTTTCTCACTAACCAACTAACAACTAACCCACTGTCATGAACAGACAGCCCAGATAGCTGAGGTGTGTGCCCAGGACAGCGTGATTGAACCTTAATTGGATATAGGCACGAAATTAAGTTAAAGAAAATGAAAAAAGGACACCAGAATTGTATTAACCAAGTTAATAATGGTAAATATCAAATGGGTTTATGACATGGATGGGTTTATAACATGGATATTATGGGTAAGTTATAGGATAAACTCTTTATTGAACAAATTCTCTACTGAATTACGACCAATAGATCATATATTTTTTAGGGTTTTTGGAGGGTTTTTTTAAATTCTATAATACAAAAAACAGAGAGATTAAAATTGCTTATTTAATACATTTTCTTGTACAGAACATTTAATGTCAGTATTTACTTGGGGTGTGATAATACATCGATGATGTTGATGATACGAGACACAGATCTTTATACACTGTGGTTTCATACAATATGAATTTTATTTTTAATGTAAATATAAGTATTTCCATAGAAATACATTTGCTGGGATGTCATTAAACATTCATTAATTCATTATGAAATCATTAATGAATTCATCCATTCATTCATTCATTGCTAGTGTATTGATTCATATTTTGACCATGTATCGGATCCTATTTTAATTTCGTATCGAATCCTATTTCAATTTCGTATCAAATCCTATCTTAATTTCGTATCAAATCCTATTTTAATTTCGTATCAAATCCTATTTTAATTTCATATTAAATCCTATTTTAATTTCATATCGATTTACCAATGCCAATTTGTACTGAGACGTACTTCTTGACAAGTTATTTCCTTCAAGGGAAAACAGTGAAGTGGACAGAATATGCGCCTGCGTACATCAATATGTCTGTGATGTGGTGTTTCCATATTTAACTGTGTTTAATCAGTGGGTTTTTGGGGGGGGAGGATTTACCGGCCTCGGTGGCATCGTGGTTAGGCCATCGGTCTACAGGCTGGTAGGTACTGGGTTCTGATCCCAGTCGAGGCATTGGATTTTTAATCCAGATACTAACTCCAAACCCTGAGTGAGTGCTCTGCAAGGCTCAATGGTTAGGTGTAAGCCACTTGCACCGACTAGTGATCCATAACTGGTTCAACAAAGGCCATGCTTTGTGCTATCCTGCCTTTGGGAAGCGCAAATAAAAGATCCCTTGCTGCTAATCGGAAAGTGGCGACAGCGGGTTTCCTCTCAGAATCTGTATGGCCCTTAACCATATGTCTGACGCCATATAACCGTAAATAAAATGTGTTGAGTGCGTCGTTAAATAAAACATTTCTTTCTTTCTTTTTACTTAAGCGAGATTAAGCAACTTTAAACAAAACAAAAAGTAGTCTCCTGATTGAAAGTATTCTTACCAGCTCCCGATCCTGGTCCACAGTCTGTAGCGTTTTCTATGATTGTGATCTCGGTGTTTTTCGTCTGACATGAAAATGCCTTGAAGGCACATATCGATTCAAACTTTACCTTGGTCGAGGCACAAACAGTTTCTGAAAAAATATTTATTTCAAATTTTTAGAAACATTCATGTATTTGTAATTTTCTAAAAGTGATAGACAAACAGTTGCGGATTTAAGGGAGAAGCCGCAATGGCCTATGCAGGCCCCCCTAAATTTTGCTATTTAAAAAAAAAATTAATTTGGAGAATCCGAGGAATTTCTTTGGGAATGTTTGTGGCCTCTGACCACATGTCGGGGTGATGTACATTCATTTGTACATTTATTTGTTTGTACATTCATTCATTCGTTCGTTCGTTCGTTCGTTCGTTCGTTCGTTCGTTCGTTCGTTCATTCATTCATTCATTCATTCGTTCATTCATGCATTGCATTAATTTCATCATTCATTCATTTTCATTCATTTATTCATTCATTTTCGGGGTGGGATGTAGCCCAGTAGTAAAGCCTTCGCTTGATGCGTGGTCGGTCTGGGATCGATCCCTGTCGGTGGACCCATTGGGCTATTCTCATTCCAGCCAGTGCTCCACAACTGGTGTAACAAAGGCCGTGGTATGTACTATCCTGTCTGTGGGATGGTGCATATAAAAGATCCTTTCCTTCATTAATTTCCATCCATCCATCCATCCAATGACTACATAGAAATTGTATAACAAAATAATTCTGTGAAAAATGGGTAATTCGCCATCAAAGTCAAACTTGATCTGTAACAGAACATGATAAAGCTATACACAACATTTTAGCTCAACATCTTCAGGCATTCCAAAGAAAAGGTCTGGAAAACAAACAATTCTGTGAAAAATTAGTAATTTGCCATGAAAGTCAAACTTGATCTGTAACAGGGTGGAAACAAAATCTATAGTCACATCCAGTTGGACAGACAGACAGACAGACAGAAGAGTGGATACAAAATCTATAGACACATCCGGTTAGACAGACAGACAGACAGCAGGGTGGAGAGAAACTCTATAGTCACATCCGGTTGGACAGACAGACAGACAGAAGGGTGGAGACAAAATCTATAGTCACATCTGGTTAGACAGACAGACAGACAGAAGGGTGGAGAGAAACTCTATAGTCACATCCGGTTGGACAGACAGACAGACAGAAGGGTGGAGACAAAATCTATAGTCACATCTGGTTAGACAGACAGACAGACAGAAGGGTGGGGAGAAACTCTATAGTCACATCCGGTTGGACAGACAGACAGACAGACAGACAGACAGAAGGGTGGAGACAAAATCTATAGTCACATCCGGTTGGACAGACAGACAGACAGACAGAAGGGTGGAGACAAAATCTATAGTCACATCTGGTTGGACCGGCAGCAGACTAATAAACCCAACGACTTGGTCAACTTACTTTTCTCCGTCTCCAATTCCTCGTCGCTACATTTCGGACACTGACAGGTGGCCTTTCCCGTTTCAGGACTCGTTTTACATTTCATGTATTTGTTCTGGGATTCACAGTCAAGTTCAGCACATGTGGCTGAATAGGAAAAATACAAGTCTTGATCACCAGTTAATAAATACAAAAATAGTTTATTTAAATGAAAGATATATATATGTTTTAAATTGTGGATGTGCATGTGGTGTCAAATGTATTATTTTGACAGCTGATTGAGTGAAAGAAAAAGAGGTGAGGGAGCGAGATACAGTGAAACGGACAAACGGACAGACAGACAGACAGAGACACAGAGAGAGAGAGAGAGAGAGAGAGAGAGAGAGAGAGAGAGAGAGAGAGAGAGAGAGTTAGAGAGAGAGAGAGAGAGAGATAGAGAGAGAGAGAGGGGGGAGGAAGAGAGACAGACAAGAGAGGGGTGGAGAGAGAGACAAAGAAAGAGAGAAGAGGAGAGAGATGTAGAGAGGGAGAAAAAAAAGAAAAGGGAGGGATGGAGAAAGAGGGGGTAGGGGAGGAAACTTACAATCAGAAAACAAAATCAGACATTTTGAAATCAATCTCAGTATACAACAAACAGATATATTGAATGTTTTATAAACTGATATCTAACATACGTGTAGTATGATGGATATATCACCAAGTGTAAATATTTCATTTCAACTTATTTTCCAATTAAGTTCCAAGCACGCTGTTCTGGGCACACACCTCAGCTATCTGGGCTGTCTGTCCAGGGCCCTGTTCCATGAAGCAATCTTGGCACTAAGATTAACTTAAGTGAATTAGGTAGTTATGCATTTTAGGTGATCTTAGCGCTAAGATCGCTTCGTGGAACAGGGCCCTGGACAGTGAGTGTAAATAACTGTGTTTCAAAAATGCAATTATGCCATTATTCTGTGACAAATGACATCAATACTTTACCTGGACATGGCCCTTCATTGGACAATCCAACCAGTTTGTTTCCTTCCTTGCACCGTTGCACAATCAATGATTTCAGTGATGGGTATGTCTTTCCGTCAGTTCCACAAACCTGTGTAAATATTCCATAGTTAAAACAAGTCTGTCACTCTGAATTTTCAATTCTATGCAATTCCTGCCTTCCTTCTCTCAGTCACTCACTAACTCACTGTATGTGTGCGTGTCTCTGTGTGTGTGCGTGTGTCTCTGTGTGTGTGCGTGTGTCTCTGTGTGTGTGTCTGTGTGTCTCTGTCTGTGTATGTGTCTCTCTGTGTGTGTCTCTATGTGTGTGTGTGTGTGTCTCTCTGTGTGTGTGTGTCTCTCTCTGTGTATCTCTCTGTGTGTTTCTCTCTGTGTGCGTGTCTCTATATGTGTGTCTCTCTCTGTGCGTGTCTCTGTGTGTGTGTCTCTGTGCATGTGTCTCTATGTGCGTGTCTCTCTGTGTGTGCGTGTCTCTATGTGTGTCTCTATGTGTGTGTGTCTCTCTGTGTGAGTCTCTCTGTGTGTGTTTCTCTCTATGTGTGTGTATGTCTCTCTGCGTGTGTGTTTCTCTGTGTGCATGTCTCTATATGTGTCTCTGTGTGTGTATGTCTATTTGTGTGTGTCCGTGTGTTTCTCTGTGTGTGTCTTTCTGTGTGTGTCTCTCTCTATATGTGTGGGTCTCTCTGTGTGCGTGTCTCTCTGTGTGGGTCTCTCTCTGTGCATGTGTCTCTCTCTGTGTGTTTATGTGTGTGTGTCTCTCTCTCTCTGTGTGCATGCGTGCGTGTGTGCGTGTGTATAAAACATATTTTGAATAAAAGTCAACAACAGTTGTCCATAGTTTGACAGGGAAAAAAGAAAGTGTCATATTTCGTCGGCTACATGTAGATTAGAGCCTAAAGATGAATGAAAGTATGAGGCAGCCCCTGACAGGATTTGAACCACTATCCTATCTACAGCTTGAAGAACCAGCTGCATGTGTATCCACTAGACAAGAGAAGTCATTAAATGAATTCATTGCACTAACTGGTCCGGTCTGGTTGCAAGCCTTTCCGTAACAAGAACAGCATTTTGCCTGGTCTCCAATCTGGTGGTCACCGGAGCCTAAAACAAACAAAACGAAAGTACTTAATTTCTCGAAAAAAATATCCGCTTTTCATTTCCTAATACAGAATTTATTATTATTATTATTATTTTATTTTTATTTTTTCAGTGGCAGGATATAACCTAGTGGTAAAGCGCTCACTTGATGCAAGGTCGGTCTAGGATTGATCCCTGTTGGTGGGCCCATTGGGCTATTTCACGTTCCAACCAGTGCACCATTTGACTGGTGTATCAAAGGCTGTGGCATGGTGCATATAAAAGATCCCTTGCTACCAATAGAAAAAAATGTAGCGGGTTTCCTCTCTAAGACTACATTGTACATATACATGCATATATGTCATAAATTACCAAATGTTTGACATCCAACAGCCAATGAGTAATAAAACAATGTGCTCTAGTGGTGTTGTTAAACAAAACAAACTTTAAACGGATGCAGAAGGGTCTAGACTGTGGCAAGAAAAATTTCTAAGGGGGTCATCATGCACCCCTAGAAAAAATATTTAAAAAAAAGAAAACTTGCTTTGAGCAGGGTATATTTCAATTCCCCCCCCCCCCCCACCCCCCCCTTGCACATGTGCCTGTGGCTATAATATAGGGGTGCAGTTGTCCATTTTTCCAGAAGAATATGAAAATGTGTCCTTTTTACTTTTAAAGTGTCTTTTTTGTGAAGTTGGAGAAGACCCTATGTTACTGTAGCCCGATTTTTTAAAATTGCCTCCCTCCCTTCCCTGCCCACTTTTGAATATGTATATCCACATGCATATCTAAAAATAGGTTAACCCTAAATTTGTTCCATGCAGTATGAGCTTGGAAATAGAAGCCTATGGTCTGTCCCACACGGGACGGTGTTTTTTCATACTATGGAATTTATGGAAGTTATATATTGCTGAGCCGATTGTTTTCTAAGCTGCACACAAAAATAGTATTTTTTTGTTATTTCCAAAACATTTATACTTTTCTTCTTACATCAAACCAAACTGAAATTATTTACAAAAAACATTTTTGTTGATGGATGTGACGGGCAGAAGAAAACTAAGTATTTTCTCTTTTATTAATACTTATCCTGACCTCTGACTTTGTGCATTTCTCCCCTTATCCACCTTATGGTTCGAACATTCTACAGCCAAATGGCTACGATTTCTTCTGATGTACACCTTCCTAGTTCCGGTCACGTGACCTGAACTTCCTTCCTTCTTCTTCGCTCTCACGGTTAGGGCATTCTTGTGTTTGCTCCAGCCAGTATTTCTTGATTTTTTTCTGTTACTCATGTTTATATTTACGTTGTACTTATTCAGAGGTCAGGATAGAGCATAAAGAAATATAGGCATCTATTCTCGAAATTTTTAAAGATTTACGGTATATCGCATTTCGGAAATGGAACTCTTCACGTATTTTGTCTCTTCCTCTTAAGAGTTATGGCCCTTCATAGACTGTTACTCACCATCAAGTATGCAGCCATCGGGTCCCTTTTTGTAACCTCCGCAGCACACACAGTCATAGCCGCCGGGCTTGTTTCGACACTCGCTGTTCACAGCACAGAAATTAGGAGTCTTCTTATTCTGATCACACTCATCAATGTCTGAAAAATATTGTCACAGGGGGCAAATAAAATGCATGGCCTCTGAGAATTGAAAATCTGCATGACCCATTTATCAGTTATGCAAAAATAAATTCATGTAACCCATATTCTTTTTTGCGTAACCAGTTATATCCAGGTAAATGGTGCTCAAAATTTTACATGAAAAAACAAAAGGTTACGCAAAATTAGATTGCGAAAGCAACATGCGAACGAAACAACCGTTCTTGAAATTTTCATAAGCTTGAAATTGGGGGGTGGGGGGGTGGGGAGGGGGAATGCATTTCGAGACTTGAAATTCGGAATGAACAACACAAAATTTAATATAATTATAAATTTCACTATGTGGTGTTCTAGATATTATTAGTAATCTAAGGGAGACAACTCGGATTACATGTATGGCATCCAATCTACTACAATACAGATTAGTAATCTACAGTTGCTATATTCAGTAATACCACAACACTCTACTGCAATTGCATGGAGCCATTTTTGATCAATTTTATTGCGTAGATTATCAATTTCCATACATCCAATGTGTTTCTGGTCATCCTGGTGTTTCTTAATTATAACCCCATGTAATGCATTTTTCATATATTAAAAAACAAACATATGTCTGAGAAGTAATGGTTATGGAGACAAGCTTTAGGATATTCTATAAGGATATTTTTCCATTTCAATGTCACAGACTCTTGTTTCACTCTATTATAACTTCAACCAGCGGCAGATCAAGAAAATCTGTCACAAAATTTAGGTGGGGGGGGGGGGGCCTGGAATCCCCCCTAGATCTGCAATTGTCATCCAAATGTGTTATAGGTTTGCAGATTAAAATGCATGTATTTTTCCTTATGCAATCTCATAAGAGTCTATATCGGTGATATTGTTACAATATCGTACGTGGAATCTGTGTCACTGTAATGATTTTTTTATGAATTTATCTGGACAAAATTTGGGAGAAATGTAACGGTAATTAAAGGCAGGAGAGTAATTTATCGTAGTTGTTAACAGTTTGGTTCAGACTTTAGTTACTTACCTGCGCAGTATGCTCCGACTGGCAAGAACCCTTTCAGACATTTACAGGTGAAACCACCCTTCGTATTCTGACACTCCTGGCCCACGTGGTTACAGTTGTGAGTATCTGTGGCACACTCATCAATGTCTGAAATGTTAAAACATTAAAATGTGGTTTTATGTTATATCTTATTACAACATCTTACAGGTTATTTTGTTCCTTATTCACAGGGCTTCTAGATTATGGTAGCCCCACCCCCATGGTTAGTGGTAGTAGAGAATGTGTTCCATAATTAGAAAATGTGCCCCCCACCCCCCCACCCCCCCCACCACCCTCCACTCCAGATATGATTCCTACGAGTCTGTGATACCTTCTTGTTTGAAAGTGTATTGACCAAGATCTGATAAATAAAATGTACAGCAAGTGCTGTGTAAAACATAAAATAGTATCGGCCAAAGGTTTGAAGAATCCGTGGACATTATTCTGCCATCACTTTGAATAGTACTGTTGCATGCATGCTTACCAAAACACCTCTGACAGTCTCCTGTGTATCCCATAATGCACCGGCATTCTCCATCCACGCACTCCATGGTCTTGGAGTCCTTACACTTGACATCTGCACACGGATCCTCTGCAATGACATAACAAGGAAGAAAGGAAATGTTTTATTTAACGACGCACTTAACACATTTTATTTATGGTTATATGACGTCGGACATATGGTTAAGGACCACACATATATTGAGAGAGGAAACCTGCTGTCGACTCTTCATGGGCTACTCTTTTCAATTAGCAGCAAGGGATCTTTTATATGCACCATCCCACAGACAGGATAGCACATATCACGGCCTTCAATATACCAGTCGTGGTGCACTGGCTGGAACGAGAGATAGCCAAATGGGCCCACCGACGGGGATTGATCCTAGACCGACCGTGCATCAAGCGAGCGTTTTACCACCAGGCTACATCCTGCCCCTTGACATAACAAAGGATCATGCTTGGCCAATCAAACAAGACTTCTCAGAGTACTGATGAAGCAACAGATGTCAACTACTAGGGCCAACAAATTTTCATATCTCCTGAGTTCAAGGGCCATAACTCTGTCACAAATGGCAAATTCACATGAAGGTCAAACTTGACAAAGCTATATGCAAAATGAATCCTTTCTTGCATGACGTTGGGCGAGATATCTCGCCTGCAGTATAGTCAGGTTAATAAATCAATGTGCTCTAGTGGGGTTGTTAAACAAAACAAATTTTGTTTATTTTTAATCCCCCCCTGCCCCCTTTCCTTTTACTCCTTTGAATTTCATTTTATTTCTTCCCTACTTGGCAGCTCCTATCTTTCAATTTCTTTCACTGTTCACCTCCACATCCCAGTCCTTGTCTCTCAAACCCTTTAACTCTTACCTCTACACTCGGTGACTCCGTCTCCCATGAATCCTTTCTTGCAGTGGCAGCCGTGGACTCCGGTATCCATGTCGGTGGAGCAGGTAGCGTTCTCGTGACAGGTCAGTGAAGTGTTGGACAGCGTGTGGCCATCCGACAGACACTCACGTTTGTAACTGCAGTCCTCCGCTATGACCACTTGACCAACCTGCAATTTAAACACTCATGGTTTAATAAAGTCTAGACTCGGGTATTAATAAAGTTTAGACTCAAGTCTTTAATAGTCACTCAGGGCTTTAATAGTCTAGACTCAGATCTTTAATTGTCTAGACTCAAGTCTTTAATAGTCTAGACTCAGGGCCAGGGTTCCAGCTGCCGTTCGCCATTGTCGCCAATTGGCGAATTATCACAAATTTGGCTATAATCTGGTCAATCAGGCGATACAAAATGGCGATTTATTTTTTTCAACCAATGTTTCCCGAAATTCGGATTATCTTATTTTCGTAATATATATATATATATATATATATATTTAATGTCGCCGCCATTCTAAAGAAAATATACGCACGAAACCCTTGCCCTTAATACAATAAAATGTGGATGCAGTGAATCGTGAACCAATCAAATCATTAACGATTCCTCACGAATAAAATCTACATACAGGGCTCTGTTCGATCGAGTACTTCATTTGTATGAATATATTTATTTCAGTTTGCGTAAGCTCGGTATAACCTATTAAAACGCCAGATATGCGGGTCCACAATTTTTTTTTTTAAGTTTCACACTGAATTATATTCTTATGTTTTATCTACCAAGATAATTTGCATTTTGTATCATTGTTTAGGTTTAATTTTAAAACATTGTTCTAGTAAATCAAACATTCGTTCAAATGCGATCTTTAATCATAGTTATCACGTGGTGACGCTAACGCGGGACCGCCAGTGATTGCTGTAAACCTGTACACCAGTAGTATTTTCATGTGTGATGCATACTGTGGTACATTCTGTGCACTACCGGGTACCTCCAGTATTTTTCAGTAGATGAGCTTTTTTTGTTTTTGATAATTATCAATTTCTTGATGCTAAATATATAATTTTGGAAAATTATTTTAAGAAGCACACTTTTGAAAGCCAAATGTAAATAATTTGTGTCATCACTTAAATAAATCTTTGAGAAAAAAACAATTGCTATATATCATTACATCATCACAATGTTGCCATTGACAAAATACAGATAGCAGAATTTCGAGAATGTTTGAAGTTACCACAAGCTAAATATCTTGTGTGGGGCCTGTTTGATCTTTGTATACAAGAAATATGATGTTCCATCACAGGTAATATAGCTTTCTGACACAAATAAAATTTAAACATATACACTTTACCTCGGGTTGTTTTTATTTCATAATTATAGTTTGTTAACAATCTGAATGGGCTATTTAAAAAGCAGTTCAAGAAAACCTGAAAAGAATCACAAATGTACTGCTCACTAGGACAAATACACCACATGAATTTGAGAATAAATTACACAAATATAAATATTAAAATTTTCAATCCGCTCTTTTGGCTATAAAATTTATATCATGGCTATAAAAGTAAACATTTGGCTACAACTTTGGCTATTAATGAAAATTTGAAAATTCTTTAATAAAGTCTAGACTTGGGGCCTGAATAAGTCTAGACTTGGGGCTTTAATAAAGTCTAGACTAAAGTCGTTTAATAAAGTCTAGACTCAAATGTTTAATAGTCTAGACTCAAGTGTTTAATAAAATCTACACTTGGGGCTTTAATAGACTCAAGGCTTTAATAAAGTCTAGACTTGGGGCTTTAACAGTCTTGACTCAAGTCTTTAATAAAGTCTTGACTCTGGGCTTTAATAGTCTTGACTCAAAGCTTTAAAAGACTTTAATAGTTTAGACTCAAGGCTTTAATCAAGTCTAGACTTAAGGATTTAATAAAGCTATAGTCAGATTCAAGACTTTAATAAAATGTTGACTCAAGTCCTCAAGAAATTAAAGATTCAAGAATAAAAACTACGATTCATGGTTTTAATTAAGTCTGGACTTGAGGCTTTAATAAAATTTAGACTCAATCCTTTAACAACGTCTACACTCAAAGAATCCCTTCAAAGTCTAGACTCAAACCTAATGAAGTCTTTCTCTTATAAACAACAAGTTACTGAAGTCTGAAGACCGTCTCGAATCTGTCTTTGTCTTTAACATCCACTGGGCCATTTCACGTTCCAGCCAGTGCACCACAACTGGTATATCAAAGGTATATTTGTTATATCAACTGTCAGTAATATATTAGCCTTTCAACAAGTTTGGGGGGGATGTATTATTTTTAAAGTTTCTGTAACCATCAAGTGAACATATCTGATATCCTGTCTGTGGGATGGTGCATGTAAAAGATCCCTTGCTGCTAATGGAACAATGCAGCAGGTTTCCTCTCTAAGACTGTATGTCAAAGTTACCAAATGTCTGACATCCAATAGCTGATGATTAATAAATCAATGTTCTCTAGTGTTGTTAAACAAAACAAACTTTAACTTTGCTGAAGTCTTCAATTTCAACTTAACATTTTAAATTAATAAAGTTTGTTTTGTTAACGACACCACTGGAGCACATTGATTCATAAAGTCTTAGAGAAGAAACCCACTTATATTTTTCCTAATGCAGCAAGGGACCTGCTATATGCACCATCCCATAGACAGGACAGCATATACCATGGCCTTTGGTATACCAGTTGTGGTGCATCAGTTGGAACAAGAAAAAATCCAATCAGTTGAATGGATCCACCAAGGTGGTTCGATCCTGTGATGCAGGCACCTCAAGTGAGCACTCAACCGACTGAGCTAAATCCCGTCACTCTGTGTAGCAAGACCTAAAGTCCAAACCAAATTGTTAACCAACTATGATAAATTACTCTCTTACCTTTAATTACAATTACATTTCCCCTAAATTTTGTCCTGGCACAAATTGTGAAAAATTCCCCCTAAATTTTGTCCAGACACTAGTTGTGAAAAAACCATTACAGTGACACAGATTCCACATATGAGACTGTAAGGATGTTACCAGTATCGACTTCGCTGAGATCGCATAGGCCAAAATACATGCAGTTTTCTGCCATCTGCCATTTTGCTTTTTTATGGAATACTCTTCAAGAGAGTGAAAGCCTCCAAAGTATGTGACATAATTAATATAAAATCAATGTTCTCTAGTGGTATCTTTAAACAAAACAAATTCAATTTTTTTTTAATATGATGTCATCATGTTTGCTTTTATATCGTAACATGTTATGATGTTGTTAGATTAAGTCATATCCTTTCACCCCTCTTAGAGACTATTCCATAAAAAGTCAAAATGGCAGCCGGCACAAAATTACAGCGAAGTCGATATAGGTGACATAGTTATCATCTAGTATGTGGAATCTGTGTCATTGTAATGGGGTTTTTCAAGATTTCTGTCTGGACAAAATGTTGGTAAAATCTAACGAAAAATAATAGTAGGAAAGCAATTTATGGTAGTTGTTAACATTTTGGTTCGGACTTTAGTATACATGCACTATTTTCTTTAATTGATTTCATTTTCACTTATTGTCATGCTCATATTCAATTAAGGTTCAAGCCCACTCTCCTGGACACACATATCAGCTATTTAGGCTGTCTGTCCAGGACAGTGGGTTAGTTGTTAGTGTTGTTAGTGAAAGAAAGAAAGAAAGGTTTTATTTAATGACACATTCAACACATTTTATTTACGGTTATTTGGCGTCAGACATATGGTTAAGGACCACACAGATATTGAGAGAGGAAACCCACTGTCGCCACTTCATGGGCTACTCTTTTTGATTAGCAGCAATGGATCTTTTATATGTACCATCCTATAGACAGGATAGCACATACCAAGGCCTTTGATGTACCAGATGTGGTGCACTGGCTGGAGCGAGAAATAGCCCAAAGGGCCCACCAACAGGAGTGTTAGTGAAAGAAAGAAATGTTTTTATTTAATGACACACTCAACACATTTTATTTATGGTTATATGGCGTCAGACATATGGTTAAGGACCACACAGATTTTGAGAGGAAACCCGCTGGATCCACTACATGGGCTACTCTTTCCGATTAGCAGCAAGGGATCTTTTATTTACGCTTTCCACAGGCAGGATAGCACAAACCATGGCCTTTGTTGAACTAGTTATGGATCACTGGTCGGTGTAAGTGGTTTACACCTACCCATTGAGCCTTGCGGGAGTGTTAGTGATTACTGAGAAAGAAAGAAAAAAGGTTAAAGTTTGTTTTGTTTAACAACATCACTAGAGCATATTTGATTTATTAATAATGAGCTATTCCCAATTCCTGATACGCAGAATTATCGGTAAAGATTAGAGCGATCTTTCAGGGCTAGAGCTGCCACTCGCCAAATTTGCCAATTGTGAATTTTAAAAACAATTGGTGAATTGTATTTTAAGTTGGTGAAATAATTTTCCTACATTTTATTGGAAAGTACGTGTAACTGGTTTTCTGCCATTTTTTTTAAAAAGTTTAACCGATAATTTGGCGAAACTTTATGTTCACCCAGAGCTAGCCCTGTCTTTCCTTGGGAACAAGTATAGAGACAACTTGTTTTGGGAGTGATAAAATTTATACACAATAGATATACAGTGAAACCCCTCTAAACAGGACACCCTTGGGACCAATACAGATGTCCAGTATTAAGAGGGATCCGGTTTAGAGAGGTTAAGTTCTGTACCGGTTTTTAAAAAGGGACTCTGTAAAATGTCCGGTTTTGAGGGAATTCCGGTTTACAGAGGGTCCGGTCTTCAGAGGTTTCACTGTACCACCCTGAAATACCCTCTAAAAATAGACTAAACCTCGACGCCATAACTGTTACTTCTCAGATGCACGTGCATTTTTTAAAATATGAGAAATGCAGTTTGTGATATTAAAAACACCAGGATGACCAAAAACACTTTGAATGTATGGAAGTGGATAATATAAACAATAAAATCTAAGTAAAGTATGATTTCAGTTGTCAAAAACGGCTCCACAAAAACGACAATGCTACATACAGACATGTACGTTCCTCCTTCTGAGCAACCACACTGGTCCTTAGGGATACACTTGTCGACGTCGAGGACGAAGCCCTCATCACAGAAACAACTCTCGATGCAGGCGTCCAGGGGATTGGGCATCTCATTCTTCACCACGTGCTGGCACGTCAGGATGGGGCCTGGGTCGGTGGTGTTTAGACCTCCACAGATGGCATATCTCATGTTTTCACCACACTTCTTCTCTGCAATATATACCAGCAATACAGAAAATTAAAGGGATGTGTACATACACTAGTTTTTAAACACTAAGGCATATTTTTCACCTAGACCCAAGTTTCAACCCGTAACAACAGAGTGAAACAAGAGTCTGTGAATTTGAAATACCCACGGATCCAGAAAATCCAGTTAGAGGGAGATCAATGACATGTGGCCAAAGGTAACAAACATTCCCAAAGGGATTCTGCAGATTCTCCAATGTAAAAAATAAAAAAATATATATAACTGGCTTGGGCCCCCTCCTTAGATCCACCACTGTCAGGGACTGTAATATATTAACATTTGATTAGTCAGTACATAACAGTGAGCCGAGAACTGCATTTAGTAGTACCCGCTACCACCAGAAGTTCAAGACATGGGTTCTGGGTCGGTGGGGTTTAGACCTCCACTGATGATATATTTCATGTTTTCACTGTATGTCTTATCTGCAATATGTACCAGCAATACAGAAAATTAAAGGGACATACCCTAGTTTTTAAACACTAAGGCATATTTTTCACCTAGACCCTAGTTTCAACCCTTAACAACAAAGTGAAACAAGAGTCTGTGATATTGAAATACCCTTAAAAATAGACAAAAATGCTACTCCATAATCATTACTTCTCAGATGCACATGCGTTTTTAAAAATATGAAAAATGTATTTTGTGGTATTAGAAACACCAGGATGACCAGAAACACTTCGGTTGTACAAAAATGGACAATCTAAACAATAAAGTATAAGCAATGTGTGATTTCAGTGATCGTAAACGGCTCTAATAGTGGAAAATATGCCTAAGTGTTTAAAAACTAGGGTCTGTCCCTTTAAACAAAACAATCTTTAACTTTAACTGAATTCCAGCGCTGAACGTGGATGCTAAATCCTGCCATTGTATTGCAGGATGCTAAATCCTGCCATTGTATTGCATTCCAGTGCTAAACGTGGATGCTAAATCCTGCCATTGTATTGCAGGATGCTAAATCCTGCCATTGTATTGCATTCCAGTGCTAAACGTGGATGCTAAATCCTGCCATTGTATTGCAGGATGCTAAATCCTGCCATTGTATTGCAGGATGCTAAATCCTGCCATTGTATTGCATTCCAGTGCTAAACGTGGATGCTAAATCCTGCCATTGTATTGCATTCCAGTGCTAAACGTGGATGCTAAATCCTGCCATTGCATCCTGCCATTGTATTGCATTCCAGTGCTAAATGTGGATGCTAAATCCTGCCATTGTATTGCATTCCAGTGCTAAACGTGGATGCTAAATCCTGCCATTGTATTGCAGGATGCTAAATCCTGCCATTGTATTGCATTCCGGTGCTAAATGTGGATGCTAAATCTTGCCATTGTATTGCATTCCAGTGCTAAACGTGGATGCTAAATCCTGCCATTGTATTGCATTCCAGCGCTAAACGTGGATGCTAAATCTTGCCATTGTATTGCATTCCAGTGCTAAACGTGGATGCTAAATCTTGCCATTGTATTGCATTCCAGTGCTAAACGTGGATGCTAAATCCTGCCATTGTATTGCAGGATGCTAAATCCTGCCATTGTATTGCATTCCGGTGCTAAATGTGGATGCTAAATCCTGCCATTGTATTGCATTCCAGCGCTGAACGTGGATGCTAAATCCTGCCATTGTATTGCATTCCACACATTCAACTTTAGCCCTATAATGTAACCGGCAGCAAGCATATGGCAAAATGTCTTTAAAAATATAATTAAACGAGAGTGCTCTTCCTTGTACGGGTATACTCAAGTCCTGTGAATGGACTCAAGTCTTGTTAGATTCTGTCTGTGTCTGGGTACTAAAGTACTCATGGAGACCCAACCCTGGACATAATGAGCCGAAGTTACAAAGCCTGTTTTTCTTAAACGCATGTGGTTAAGCATTGCAAATGTATGTTAAAGATTGTTTTATTTAATGACACCACTAGAGCACATTGATTTATTAATCAATTGGCTATTGGATGGCAAACACTTGGTAATTATGACACATAATCTTGATTAGAAAGGAAACCCGCTACATTTTTCCATTAGTAGCTAGAGATCTTTTATATGCACTATCTCAGTCAGGACAGTACATACCACAGCCTTTGACATACAACTCGTGGTGCACTGGCTGGAATGAATAACAGCCCAATGAGCCCATCAACTGGAATTGATCCCAATGCAAATCTATGTACTTATAACCGGCCTCGGTGGCGCAGTGGTTAAGCCATCGGACTACAGGCTGGTTGGTACAGGATTCGCAGAACGGTACCAGCTCCAACCCAGAGCAAGTTCTTAAGGGCTCAGTGGGTAGGTGTAAGGCCACTACACCCTCTTCTCTTTCACTATAACCACTAACCAACTAACAACTAACCCACTGTCCTGGACAGACAGCCCAGATAAGTGAGGTGTGTGCCCAGGACAGCGTGCTTGAACCTTAATTGGATATAAGCATGAAAATAAGTTGAAATGAAATGAAATGAATGTACTTATATGCATGTAAGACATAAACAGGCTTTGTGAATTAAGCCCAATGTTTTTAATCAATTTAAAAAAAAACTACAGTTGAGTACGCACCACAGTAAATGCCGGGCTTGTTCCTCCACTCCGGTACCTGTTCCCCAATCTTGGCGCATTCCGTGACGAGTCTGTTCGCCGAGGAACACTGACCGATGCTGATGTCATCCGGCACTTCACACAGATCAAACTTACAGTCCTCTCTCATCTTGGCCACAAGCGCCTGATCCATTTTCATCAGACAATTCTGAATAAGACCAACATGGTAAAGTTAACAATCATTTTGAGAGTACTGCTAAAGCAATACATGTCCTTTATATACAGGAACCAAAAACCTTTTGTATCTCCTATATTCCAGCACTTCACACAAATCAAACTTAGTCATCCGTCATCTTCTCTACTAGCTTCCGATCCATTTTCATATGACAATTCTGAATAAGGCAAAAATGGTCAAGTTAACAAAAATTCTGATTAGTACTGCTAAAGCAATACATGTTCACTACAGGGTTCAAATAGTTTTTTGTATTTTCTAAGTTCCAGCACTTCACACATATCAAACTTGGTCCTCCCTCATTTTTTAAACAAGTGCCTGATCTATTTTCTCAAGACAATTCAATTAAAAATGGTAAAGTTAACAAACATTCTGAGAGTACTGCTAAAGCAATACATATTCCCTATACAGGGCCCAACAAATTTTTGTGTCTCCTAAGTTCCGGCACCTCACACAAGTAAAACTTACTCCTCTCTCATCTGGGCTACAAGCTCTCGATACATTTTCACACGACAATTCTGAATAAGTCAAAAATGGTAGTTAAAAATAATTCCGAGAGTACTGTTAAAGCAATACATGTCCCCTATATACAGGAAACAAACCCATCTTTGTATCTCCTAAGTTCCGGCACTTTACAAAAGTAAAACTTACACAGTGTACGACAAATATTTTACAAAAGTAAAACTTACACAGTGTACGACAAATATTTTACAAAAGTAAAACTTACACAGTGTACGACAAATATTTTACAAAAGTAAAACTTACACAGTGTACGACAAATATTTTACAAAAGTAAAACTTACACAGTGTACGACAAATATTTTACAAAAGTAAAACTTACACAGTGTACGACAAATATTTTACAAAAGTAAAACTTACACAGTGTACGACAAATATTTTACAAAAGTAAAACTTACACAGTGTACGACAAATATTTTACAAAAGTAAAACTTACACAGTGTACGACAAATATTTTACAAAAGTAAAACTTACACAGTGTACGACAAATATTTTACAAAAGTAAAACTTACACAGTGTACGACAAATATTTTACAAAAGTAAAACTTACACAGTGTACGACAAATATTTTACAAAAGTAAAACTTACACAGTGTACGACAAATATTTTACAAAAGTAAAACTTACACAGTGTACGACAAATATTTTACAAAAGTAAAACTTACACAGTGTACGACAAATATTTTACAAAAGTAAAACTTACACAGTGTACGACAAATATTTTAGAAAGACACTAGCCCTCACAGGAAGGAAATGTTTTACTTAACGACGCACTCAACACATTTTACTTAATGTCATATGGCGTCAGACATATGCTTAAGGACCACACAGATATTGAGAGAGAAAACCTGCCGTCACCACTTCATGGGCTACTCTTTTCGATTAGCAGCAAGTGATCTTTTATATGCACCATCTCACAGACAGGATAGTACACACCACAGCCTTTGTTACACCAGTTGTGGAGCACTGGCTGGGACGAGAAACAGCCCAATGGGTCCACCGATGGGGATCGATCCTAGACCGACCGCGTATCAAGCGAATGCTTTACCACTGGGTTACGTCCCATCCATAGCCCTCACAGAAGCTTTGGCTAGTGCTCTATGTATTATAGGAACCGGCCTCGGTGGCGTCGTGGTTAGGTCGTCGGTCTACAGGCTGGTAGGTACTGGGTTCGGATCCCAGTCGAGGCATGGGATTTTTAATCCAGATACCGACTCCAAACCCTGAGTGAGTGTTCCGCAAGGCTCAATGGGTAAACCACTTGCACCGACCAGTGGTTCGTAACTGGTTCAACAAAGGCAATGGTTTGTGCTATCCTGCCTGTGGGAAGCGCAAATAAAAGATACCTTGCTGCTAATCGGAAAGAGTAGCCCATGTAGTGGCGACAGCGGGTTTCGTCATAAAATCTGTGTGGTCCTTAACTATATGTCTGACGCCATATAACCGTAAATAAAATATGTTGAATGCGTCGTTAAATAAAATATTTCTTTTTCTTTCTATGTATTATAGGAATACCGCTGACAGTTTTCACTAGCCCAGACCAAAAATTCACTAGTGGGTAGGGTCTCTATGAGTATGAGTCAAAGTAAGGTAAGATATATAGAAGTTTTTACCAGAGTGTTTTTAGGTATCGTCAATATCATATATTAGGAATAAAAATAATGTATTATGTAAGCCTCTGGCTACCGAAATACACAAGGGTAATAATCTCTTTATCATACCGGCCTCAGTGGCGTCGTGGCAGGCCATCGGTCTTTTAGTCGATTTTTAATCCAGATACCGACTCCAAACCCTGAGTGAGTGCTCCGCAAGGCTCATTGGGTAGGTGTAAACCACTTGCACCGACCAGTGATCCATAACTGGTTCAACAAAGGCCATGGTTTGTGCTATCCTGCCTGTGGGAAGCGCAAATAAAAGATCCCTTGCTGCCTGTCGTAAAAAGAGTAGCCTATGTGGCAACAGTGGGTTTCCTCTAAAAACAGTGTCAGAATGACCATATGTTTGACATCCAATAGTCGATCATAAGATAAAAAATCAATGTGCTGTAGCGGCGTCGTTAAATAAAACAAACTTTACTCTTTATCATATAATCTCAAGCTTAATACAACATGTTTTTGTAAACTGTACACGCAACTTTAATTCCAGTCCACTAGATATTCAAATGACGTAAGAATATGTGGCACGGTGTATTTTTGAATGGAAATGACGTCAAACTCGAATGACGTCATTTTGGATGTCCTTACATCAAAAGAAACTAGGGCTTAACGGGTTTAAATGTCAATAAACCTAGTGCCGTGACCTCGATTAATTTACATCTAATTTGCAAAGTTATCAAATTCTTAAAGTATGTGATCTTAAAAATATCACATACTTTGATTGAACTGAAAATGTAAGATATTATATGATAAGCTGTATTTATTGTGAGAAAAGTGTATTAATAAATTGTACTGTTTACACAATATGGATTTCAACTCAAATTACAGTAAGGTATGTTATATTTATTGTTCAAAAAGGGTATTAAAAAATCGTACTATTTACAAAATATTGCTATATTTATTGTGCGAAAAGGCTATTAAACAAAAGTATTGGTGAGGTACATGGTACATCTGTCAGGAGTTTGATGGAAAACAATATCTATATTAATGAATATATTATGGGTATGATTCAAGTCTAATAATGTGAAATGTTTGCAATGGGATGGATTAACAGTTTGTTTTGGACCAACCACCATCCTAAGTTGTTCCTACATGTGGTTTGATGGTCCTGTATACAACATATTGTCTGGACAAGGATTTACTGTTATGTGCAGTAGATCGTGAAAAGTAGGTCACAGTGACCTAGTAATAGAACACGACACACCTCCATCCCAAGCTGTTCCTACATGTGATGTTTGATGGTCCTGCATACATCTGTATGCAAGATATGATCCAGACAAGGATTTACTTTTATGTGCAGTAGACTGTGAAAAGTAGGTCACAGTGACCTAGTAATAATACACAACAAACCACCATCCCAAGTTGTTCCTACATGTGAGGTTCAGTGGTCTTCTATGCATCTGTATGCAAGATATGGTCCGGATATGAATTTATTGTTATGTGCAGTAGACCGTGAAAAGTAGGTCAAAGTGACCTAGTAATAGAATGCAACACACCACCATCCCAAGTTATTCCTACATGTGAGGTTCAATGGTCCTGTATGCATCTGTATGCAAGATATGGTCCGGACAAGAAAACATTAACAGACAGACAATGCCATACAATTACACGACCCATCATAGATGGACATAAGTCAAAATACGGTGAGGTATGTTATATTTATTGTGTGAAAAGTGACTGTCGTCGACGTTGGAGACATAGAGATTATTATACAAGCTTGTGTGTCATACTGATTTTACGCAACGAGAGTCAGGACTTTTGTATTGCCCGAGCGAGAGCAAGAGTAATACATGAATGCTGACACGAGTTTCATAAAATCAGTATTATTATTGTTGTTTTCTTTATCAATAACAAGACCCAACTCAAAATGTTTCAGCAACAACCAGAAGGAGACGATGAAATGACGTCATATTTCAAATGCACAGTCTGAGTTAGGACTGGACAAGCAACATCATGTTATGACATCGCTTCCCAAAATTACGTCATTACACTTACACCTGTGCTTCATATGATTATTATTAACTCGGTTATGTTAAACCATATGGATAATAATACAACTTTAATACTCACGGCAAAAGGTGATCTGTCTGTATCGAATATTGCATCACAAATAGTGTACGCCTGGACGACATCCATCTTACATTCCCGTTTGGTGTCTGGTTCGTCACATTTCTTGTAACACATCTTGTTGTTCGGGTCATTCAAAGATTCAGGTACCACCCACGAATGACCAAATACATTTTGAATTGTAGTCTAAAAAAAACAAAAAACAAAAATATTGTTTTACACAGTGAAACCCCTCTAAACCGGACACCCTTGGACTAAGACAAATGTCTGGTTTTAGAGGGGTCCAGTTTAGAGAGGTTAAGTTCTGTCTTGGCTTTTGAAAAGGGACTCTGTAAAACGTCCGGTTTTGAGGGAATTCCTGTTTACAGAGGGTCCGATCTTCACTGTATTAAAAACGTTTTGTTGTTATATATACAATTTTTAGACACCACCCAGGAATGACTATATGTATTTTCATTTGTAGTGTATCGTCGAGTACCCATGAACCTGCCTATTAACGGGAAATGTTTTCTGAACACATGAATTAAAATGCATGATCAATTTGATGAAATAATATTTTACCTTGTTCACTTTATTGTCAAAGTCAACCAACAAATGTTAATATATATATATGCCATTCTGATGTGAAGAGATTAAATGCATGTCATAGTCTAATGTTGACATTCTTCAGCTACTCCTGTAAACCAGCAGGCTCATGCGCAGGGGTGGGGGGGGGGTTGGGGGGTCGAAACCCCCCACCCCTGCTCAAGGCGAAAAAATAATTCATATCCCGATTTTTTTACATTCCTGTGAATGGATATGGAAGTACTAAGATGTTATCATCAGACACCTCGACCCCTTCCCCCCCTGCAAAATTTCCTGTGCACACCCCTGACCAGGCTATTGTTTTCAAGAGTGACGCATGTCACATGACGTCACCAAACATTTTATGCAATGAATCTGAGACAATGAATGAATGAATGTTTAGCGACACCCCAGCACAAAAATACATTTAATATAGTGCGTACAGTGCAAAATGGCGGTCATGTATTCATTTCCTTACGTATAAAAATATTTGGAATATCTACATGTATGCTTGTTTTTTTTTTCATTTGAGCACTTTGTTTTTGTGAAGGTTTTCTTAATTCAACAAAAGTTGTTGGGGTTTTTGTGGGGTTTTTTTGTCTGGGTTCAGTTGTATGCAGATTCCTTAAAAACAAGTCTAACATAAACAGACTGGTTTATGGGGGTAGCCCGGCTCATGGTTTTTCACAATATATATAAAAAATAATAACGGAAAATGTATATTTTTATATACAGTAAAACCTGTCTAAACAGGAATCCTGTCAAAACTGACCATGTTTCATGGCTCCAAATTTCTTAATTTCTAAAATGTAAGTTGACTTATTAAGCATTATTGTTTATGAACCAAAAATAATTCAAAATAAAGTATGAACTTTTAAATGTTATTATTATAGTGGTGTCGTGGTTAAAGCCATCGGACATAAGGCTGGTAGGCCTTGTAAGCTGCTTATATCGGTCATCAAGGGAAGCAGCTTTCTTTGACTACCCTAATTCCACACAAAAACTGCCATCTTGTTTTATGTAGGACCCCACACGTTTCAATCACAACTACAGTAGCTGTACATTGATACTAGTTCAAATTAAATTCCAGGACAAATGAAACAACATTTTATGACATTAGGAAGGAAGTATTGTTTAACGTACACATTAAGAGCAAGCTGTTGTAGCGCACACCTGTCTTGGACCTCAGCCAGTTTCTCTGTCCAGGATAGGAAAGGTGGTGGGGGAGGGTAGGAGGAAGGACTACCTGCGCTGGCAGGTGCAAGGGAGCACCAGCAGCCCGACCGTGGTCGGTAGCAGGATGACATTAACAAACCTTTTTTACATTTATCACCAATGGCAGGACTGGGATATGTTCAGCCAGCCCAAGCAGAAAAACGTCCGCCAGACTGGTTTATGCGCTTCACATTAAACCAAATGGCCACGTCAGGAACCAATCAAATAGTTTGCGAATGTTAGTGAAACGTTTACTGGCTGAACTTGGGGCAGGTAGTGTCAACAGTGGAATGAAAAGTTGAGTGCACTTCGAACTTTGACCCAAGAGGTCAAATACTTTTTGAAGTACAGCTACCTATATATACATGTGTAAGCCATTTTGTGTCATTGCTGGTGGCAAGTCGCTGTAGCACTTATAACCATAAAGTATTGTACTTTGGTTAAAGGGACAGACCCTAGTTTCAACCCGTGAAAATTAACACTAAGTTTAGTTAAAGGGACAGACCCTAGTTTCAACCCGTGAAAATTAACACTAAGTTTAGTTAAAGGGACAGACCCTAGTTTCAACCCGTGAAAATTAACACTAAGTTTAGTTAAAGGGACAGACCCTAGTTTCAACCGGTGAAAATTAACACTAAGTTTGGTTAAAGGGACAGTCAACCGGTGAAAATTAACACTAAGTTTGGTTAAAGGGACAGACCCTAGTTTCAACCCGTGAAAATTAACACTAAGTTTAGTTAAAGGGACAGACCCTAGTTTCAACCCGTGAAAATTAACACTAAGTTTAGTTAAAGGGACAGACCCTAGTTTCAACCCGTGAAAATTAACACTAAGTTTGGTTAAAGGGACAGACCCTAGTTTCAACCGGTGAAAATTAACACTAAGTTTGGTTAAAGGGACAGACCCTAGTTTCAACCCGTGAAAATTAACACTAAGTTTGGTTAAAGGGACAGACCCTAGTTTCAGCCCGTGAAAATTAACACTAAGTTTAGTTAAAGGGACAGACTCTAGTTTCAACCCGTGAAAATTAACACTAAGTTTAGTTAAAGGGACAGACCCTAGTTTCAACCGGTGAAAATTAACACTAAGTTTGGTTAAAGGGACAGACCCTAGTTTCAACCGGTGAAAATTAACACTAAGTTTGGTTAAAGGGACAGACCCTAGTTTCAACCCGTGAAAATTAACACTAAGTTTAGTTAAAGGGACAGACCCTAGTTTCAGCCCGTGAAAATTAACACTAAGTTTAGTTAAAGGGACAGACCCTAGTTTCAACCCGTGAAAATTAACACTAAGTTTAGTTAATCTACAAACCTGTAAAACATTAATTTTGGATAAAGTTACAATTGAGTATAACATGAGTCTGTGACTTTGAAATGGTGATATACCCTCTAAAATAGACTAAAACTTGACTCCATAATTGTTACATGTACCTCTTAGATGAACGTGTGTTTTTAAAAATATGAGAAATGCATTTTGTGATATTAAAAACACCAGAATGACCAAAAACACTTCAAATGTACAGAAATGGGTAATCTACACAATACAATCTTAAGTAAAGTATGATTTCTGTTATCAAAAACAGCTCTAATAGCAAAAAATATGACTTAGTGTTAAAAACTAGGGTATGTCCCTTTAATGTATGTTCTTATACCTTGTAGTCAATCCCATGCTCCTGGCAAAAATGTTTTATTGTAAATAATTTCAGTTTAGTTTGATGTAAGATGAAAAGTGAAAGTGTTTTGGAAATTAAATGTTTTTTACTATTTTTGTGTGTAATTTAGAAAACATTCAGCTCAAAAATAAATAACTTGTAGTAAATTCCATAATTCTTGTCCAGTGGGCTAGATAAATATTTTCTTTTTCTGCACCCGTGTTGTGCTGTGTGCACTGCATTGTGTACTGTGCTCTGTGCTGTGCTGTGTGCTGTGCTGTGTCGTGTGCCATGCTGTGTTGTGCTGTGTGCGCTGCATTGTGTACTGTGCTCTGTGCTGTGCCGTGTGCCATGTCGTGTGCTGTGCTGTGTGTGCTGCATTGTGTACTGTGTTGTGTGCTGTGCTGTGTGCTGTATGTCGTGCCGTGCCATGTTGTATGCTGTGTTGTGCTGTGTACTGTGCTCTGTGCTGTGCTGTGTCGTGTGCCATGTCGTGTGCTGTGCTGTGTGTGCTGCATTGTGTACTGTGTTGTGTGCTGTGCTGTGTGCTGTATGTCGTGCCGTGCCATGTTGTATGCTGTGTTGTGCTGTGTGCTTTGCTGTGCTGTGCTGTGTGCTGTACGTCGTGCCGTGCCATGTTGTATGCTGTGCTGTGCTGTGCCGTGTGCTGTGCCATATGCTATGCTGTGCGTTGTGCTGTGTGTTGTGCTGTGCTGCACTGTGCTGTGTGTTGTGTTGTGCTGTGCTGTGCTGCACTGTGTGTTGTGTTGTGCTGCGTGCTCTGCTGCGCTGTGCTGCGCTGAGCTGTGTTGTGTGCTATGCTGTGTGTTGCGCTGTGCTGTATTGTATTGTGTTTACTTACTAGAGTGCCAGGGAGAGGACATTCAGGACCAATTGTCCAGTCATCGGAAGCATTGAAGTTGAAGTTTCCGCACAATCCACATGTCATAGACTGGTAGTTCTTGGGAACAGTCACCTCAATCTCTGAAGAACCGTCCCACGTCACCTGGAGGCCAAAGTCTGTGTAGACTTTCTGTAACAAAGAAAAAGCGAAAACATGAAACTTTGTTTTGTTCATGGGTGGAAATTGGTGGACTGTCAAAAAGAGGAAATCTAGAGGGGTCCCGGAAATTCTTGAAATCCTAGGTTAAAATCTGTGCCATCTGACACATTTGGGAGGAAAGGACGATTAAAATGCGAGGAAACGCAATGTTCCATGAGAGGAAAACAGCTGATACGAGGAGAATTCCCACCCGTGTTTGTTTAAAGTTACACACCCTAGTTTTTAAATGCTGCATATTTTTCTCTGTTTGAGCCGGGGTTTTTTATCACTGAAACCAAACATTACTTATATTTTATTCTTTAGATTATCCATTTCCATACATCCAGTGTTTCTGGTCATCCTTGGTGTTTCTATAATACCATCAAATGCATTGATCATATTTTTAAAAACGTATGTTCATCTAAGAAATAATGGTTATGGAGACAAGTTCTCGAGTATTTCTCTGTTCTAAAGGGACATTCCTGAGTTTGCTGCACTTTTAAACATGTCATCGACTAACAGAGACTTTTTAACGATTGTAATTACATAATATATTTTTTTCTGCATAAAATAGTAGTGGCTTTATATTAAACATGTTTCTGATCATTCTAATATTTGTACTAGGTTAAAATTTATTTTTATAATTTTTTCGTACGTACAAAATTACTTGAAGACAAAATCCAGTTTGGGTTTCTTACAAATATTAAGATGACCAGAAACACATTAAATATACAGACACTGATATTCTAAACAAAAAAATATATTTAATAAGTAAGTTTAATTGTAGAACTATTAGTCGGAAACATCTTACAATGCAGCAAACTCAGGAATGTCCCTTTAACATGACACTCTCTACTTAGGGGACAAGTAAGTATATGTTGTATTTGACCATTTGTGCATGTTAATGCTATATCTCACCCCATGCATACAAAGGTTTTTTATTATCATCCATTAAAGGCTTTTCTAGGAGATATCGCTGGCACTATAATTTGTGATATCTTCTTATAATTTTGACTGGTCAAATTTTAATCAAAAGACAATGTTTTGTTACGTCACTGTGTTTGTTTCAGCACTAAACCTACCATTAGTGACTGAACGCCACTGCCGTTCTGCTAGTTAACGAATCTATACCATGGTGTTTTAAATACCTGTTATGGTGCACCGGCTAGAATGAGAAATAGCCCAAGTGACCCACCAACAGGGATCGATCTTAGACTGACTGTGTATCTAGCAAATGCTTTACCACTGGGATACGTCCCACCCCTTGTGAAATGAATGCTGATATCTACATAACTAACTTGTATTTAAAGGGTGTATATTACCAAATCAAATCCCATAGATGACAATAGTAACATATGTGGCTAAAACTCCTACCTGCAGCGTATCAATTGACATAAACGCCACGGATATAAATACTACCACCCAACTGGGGGTCAAGCTGCTCATTTCTGAGATAACGGGTAGTGTCTATGACTACCCTAGTTCCGCACAAAATTTGAGTACTTTTTTTAACAGGTACCCCCATACATGTTTCAAGAACAAGCCTACTTGACACAGTGGTACTGAATAAAATAAAATTACATAAATGTTTTGCCCAGATGAAACTAATATTTTTTACAACCAACACACTCACATTTATCACCAATCACAGGACCCCAAGGGTGTTTACTTCTCTATCAAAAGTTCGGTGCACCTCGATCTTTGACCCAGCCAGAAGTTATTTGGTTTAGTACTACCTTTAGCAAGTTAACAAATGTTGGTCAGAGAAATATATCATAAATCGAGTTATTTGTGAAACCTATTACTACCAGTGGCTTTAAAATATATTTAACATACAGCAAAACTTGTTTTTCGATGTGGGGAGGTGGGGGGCTTACTCCCATGTGACCCCTATCCTGGACCTGACAAGGTACCTGTAGCCCCTGGACCCCAGCGTAGTGCTAGGCTAAGACTATCAACTGTCATGATGAAGTGGGCCAACAAAGTTGTATAAGACGAGAATCGAGTGCTCAGACTAGCAACTGGACAGTTGTTGCAGTCATGACAGCAGAAATTTGGCCAACTTTGTGCTGGCAGTTGGTAGTCTGAGACAAGAATTATACAACGAGAATCGAGTTGTAAGAGCGCTCAGACTAGCAAATGGACAGTCGTAGAAGTCATGACAGCAGAAAGTTGGCCAACTGTGTGCTGGCAGTTGGTAGTCTGATCCTAGCATAATGGGTTATATGACGAGAATCCAGTTGTAAGAGCACTCAGACTAGCAACTGGACAGTCGTAGAAGTCGTTGTGATGTAGAGTTTGCCAACTACGATATGACAGTTGGTAGTTTTATCCTAGCATTAAGGTGAATCTTGCTCCTTGAAGCATTTATTGGTCGACAGCTCGGGCCTACTGTATTAAGTGTTGTATACTTACTAAACGCAGACCGTCATCAATAATGAGAATACCATTCTTGTCGTAGCCGTTGATCAGGGCAGAATTCAGGAGAATTTCTTTAGACTGGCGAATTTCAAACTCCTGGCGAAAAAAAACAAGGCACGACATTAGACATAAATAAAATGTATGCCAAGGCATAATATCAGGGGCCTAGCTTGGAATTTTCAGGTGGTATGCAGACTTTTTCGGTGATGGAATAAAACATAGAGCATACACACATTTACATCATATATTTTAATAATAAAAAACCAGAAAGAAAGTGTAATCTGAGGTGGTATATGGAAGCTAGGACCCTGATGTTTAAAAATTCTAATTCAACATAATTGTAAGAACAAACATGACAGGATTTCTCTCTACCAAAATGTGATGTAGTGTAATCTGCATTTCAGTGGCAGATCCATGGGGGAGGGGGGTGTTTAGGGGGAAACCCGCTATATTTGTTTTCATTAGTAGCAAGGGATCTTTTATATGCACCATCCCACAGACAGGACAGCACATACCACAGCCTTTGATATACCAGTTGTGGTGCACTGGCTGTAAAGAGAACTAGCCCAAAGGGCTCGCTGACAGGGATCGATCCCAAATCAACATCAAGTGAAAGAAAGAAAGAAATGTTTTATTTAACGATGCACTCAACAGATTTTATTTACTGTTATATGGCGTCAGACACATGGTTAAGGACCACACAAATATTGAGAGAGGAAACCCTATGTCACCACTTCATGGGCTACTCTTTTCGATTAGCAGCAAGTGATCTTTTATATGCACCATCCCACAAACAGGATACCACATACCACGGCCTTTGTTATACCAGTTGTGGATTAGGACTGCTTACAGGGTGGGGCAGGACGCAGCCAATTGTGCACCACAACTGGTATATCAAAGGCTGTGGTATGTGCTATACTGTTTGTGGAGTGGTGCATATAAAAGATCCCTTGCTGCTATGTCTGACGCCATATAACCGTAAATAAAATGTGTCGAGTGCATCGTTAAATAAAACATTTCCTTCCTTCCTTCCATATTCCTTCCTTTTGATCAATCCCCATTTTTGGGCCCACTGGGCTATTTCTCGTTCCAGCCAGTGCACCATATGATTAGTATATCAAAGGTAGTGGTATGTGCTATCCTGTTTGTGGAATGGGGAATATAAACATCCCTTGCTATTGATGGAAAAATGTACCTGGTTTCCTCTCTAAGACTATATGTCAGAATTACCAAATGTTGGACATCCACTAGCCAATGATTAATTAATCAATGTGCTCTAGTGGTGTCGTTAAACAAAACAAACTTCTTTCTTTCTTTCCTCTGTAGGGACGGGACGTAGCTCAGTGGTAAAGCACTCGCTTGATACACGGTTGGTCTGAGATCGATCCCCGTCGGTGGACCCATTGGGCTATTTCTCCTTCCAGCCAGTGCACATCAAAGGCCGTGGTATGTACTACACTGTCTGTGGGATGGTGCATATAAAAGAACCCTTGCTGCTAATCGAAAAGAGTAGCCCATGAAGTGGTGACAGCGGGTTTCCTCTCTCTATTTATGTGGTCCTTAACCATATGTTTGATGCCATATAATTGTAAATAAAATGTGTTGAGTGTGTCATTAAATAAAACATTTCTTTCTTTCTTTTTTCTTTCCTCTGTAAGACTATATGTCAAAATCACTAGCTGATGATTAATTAATCAATGTGCTCTAGTGGTTTCATTAAACAAAAAAACCTTCTTTCTTTCTTTCTTTCCTCTCTAAGACTATATGTCTTTGACATCCCATAGCCGATGATTAATTAATCAATGTGCTCTAGTGGAGTTGTTAAACAAAACAAACAAAGCTTACCAGGCCTTTCATTTTGATGATGACGGCCTTGACCCAGGAGACAGAGGTGATGCCGGGTCTGTCCTGATTCCAGGTGTTGATCAGCACCTGGAATGTCCGGAGTTCACCCTGGCACCCGTCCTGAGCCATCACATACGTACACTGTCCCTGGAAGTCCAGGAACTTTTTGTCGAAACTGATGCAATGTGGGTCACCATAGCAGGCGCACAGACCTTGTGCTGCAACACAAAAAAACAAACAAATCATCATTATAACCCATCTTGAATCCCTGGAAGTCAAGGAACCTTCTGTCAAAGCTGATGCAATGAAAATCACCATAGCAGGCGCACAGACCGTGTGCTAAAAAAACTAAAACATCCACCTCATTATAACACAGCTTGAGCCATACAGCTGGCACACAGACCTTGTGATAAAACACAAAATAATCCCCATCATTATAACACAGCTTGAGCCATAGCAGGCACACAGACCTTGTTTTTAAAGCACAAAATAATTCCCATCATTATAACACATGTACACAGTCCCTGGAAGTCCAGGAACCTTTTGTCTGAAGCTGATGCAATGTGGATCACCATAGCAGGCGCACAGACCTTGTGCTGAAAAATCCTCATCATCATAACACAGCTTGAAGCATAACAGGCACATAGACCTTGTGCTAAAACACAAAACAAAATCCCCATCATTATAACACAGCCTGAAGCATAACAGGCACATAGACCTTGTGCTAAAACACAAAAAAACTAAATCATCATTATAACCCATCTTGAGCCACCAGGTAAATCTGTACACAATCCCTGGAAGTCCAGGAACCTTTTGTCGAAGCTGATGCAATGTGGATCACCATAGCACGCGCACAGACTTTGTGCCAAAACACACAAAAATCCCCATTATTATAACACAGCTTGAGGCATATAGCAGGCACAGAGACCTTGTGCTAAAACAAACAAAAAATCCCCATCATTATAACACATCTTGAGGCATCGCAGGCACACAGACCTTGTGCTAAAAAAAAAAAATCCCCATCATTATAACACAGCTTGAGCCATAGCAGGCGCACAGACCTTGTGCCAAAACACAAAAAAATCACCATCATTATAATACATCTGGAGCCATATAGCAGGTGCATAGACCTTGTGCTAAAACACAAACAATGAAAGTCAAGGAACTTTCTGTCAAAGCTGATGCAATGTGGATCACCAAAGCAGGCACATAGACTTTGTGCCAAAACACAAAACAACTAAATCATCATTATAACACATCTTGTGCCATAGCAGGCGCATAGACTTTGTGCTAAAACACAAAAACATTCACATCATTATAACACATATTTATAATCCATTCATCCACCCACCCAAATCCATACCACCCATTCATCTATCCATCCACCCATATTCCATCCATCCATCCAAATTCAAACCACACCTAACATGCATCCATCCATCCATCCATCCAAATTCAAGCCACACATAACATCCATCTATCCATCCATCCATGCATGTATCAATTCCATTCCATCCATCCATCCAAATTCAAGCCACACATAACATCCATTTATCCATCCATCCATGCATGCATGCATGCATCCCATCCCATCCCATTCCATCCAGCCATCCATCCATTCCAACCATCCACATTCAAGCCACACATAACATCCATTTATCCATCTATCCATCTATGCATGCATGCATGTATCCATCCATCCATCCATCCATCCAAATTCAAGCCACACATAACATCCATCTATCCATGCACATCAATCCATCCATCTATCCATCCATCCCCCCAAATCTAAACCACCCATTCATCTATACCATACTTATGTTCATGCATCCATCACACATAATATCCATCCATCCATCCATCCATCCATCTGCCCATCCATCCATCCATCCAAATTCAAGCTACACATAACATCCATCCAATCATCCATCCATCCATCCAAATCACACATAACATCCATCCATTCATCCATCCATCCCTCCATCCCCCAAATCCAAACCACCCATTCATCTATCCCATACTTATGTTCATGCATCCATCCAAATCACACATAACATCCCTCCATCTATCTATCCCTCCATCCACCCACCCACCCACCTATCCATTCCCCCGCAAATCCAAACCGCCCATTCACCTATCCCATACTTACATTCATCCATCCATCCAAATCACACATAACATCCATCCATCCATCCATCCCCCCCAAATCCAAATCGCCCAATCAACTATCCCATACTTACGTTCACAATCTCCTTTCGTGGCGTTGCCGTTGTCCTTGAAGCCACGCTTGCATGCGCAGCTGTAGCCACCCTCGAAATTGTCGCAGCGAGCGTTCACATCACAGTCATTGAGTTCAGGGTCCAAACACTCGTTAATATCTGAAGGAAGGAAATGTTTTATTTAACAACACACTCAACACATTTTATTTACGGTTATACAGCATCAGACATATGGTTAAGGACCACATAGATATTGAGAGAGGAAATCCTGCAGCTACCACTTCATGGGCTACTCTTTTCGATTAGCAGCAAGGGATCTTTTATATGCACCATCCCACAAACAGGATAGTGCATACCACGACCTTCGTTACACCAGTTGTGGAGCACTAGCTGGAACGAGAAATTGCTCAATGGGGCTATCGACGGGGATCGATCCTAAACCGACCGTGCATCAAGCGAGTGCTTTACCACTGGGCTACATCCCGCCCCTGTTAATATCTGAAACATTTCAACATCATCACTCTTAACTAGAGATATAGCAATATGGCAGTTCAGTCCTGTATCGCAATATGTGGTCCACAGGCATGGCGGATCAGGATGGGCTCGGGGTGGGGGGTTTCTCTAGCTCTCCCAGTAATTCTCAATCAAAAATATTATTGGTAGTAAATCTTAAAGCAGAGATGAATTTTGCTTCAAGAATGCAGAAAATTTCAGGACATCTAGTTTTCAAAATTTTATAGGAGAGCATACCCCCAAACCCTGCTAGAAACTTTGCTCTGAGCACCATCTATATATAACCACTAACCAACTAACAACTAACCTACTGTCCTGGACAGACAGCCCAGATAGCTGAGGTGTGTGCCCAGGACAGTGTTCTTGAACCTTAATTGGATATAAGCACGAAAATAAGTTGAAATGAAATAAGCTCCATCTAAGTCCCCCCCCACCCTCCTGAGTAGGGGGCAGGACATAGTCCAGTGGTAAAGCGCTCGCTTGATGGCAATAACCTTCTGTCGGCTGACCCGAGTATGTGCATACTACACTAGCTGAGTTGCCAGTCAGGTAAGCCAGCCGTAGTCATAATCATAGCAATTAGTGGCGCCATAATGATTGATAACTGTTTGAACGTCCAGTTTTCAGAGGTACAATTTACACCAAAGGAACACTTTGGGACTGAAATAATGGTCTGTGTGTTCAGTTTAGAGAGATTTCTGGTTTAGAGAGTAAACTTTAGTTTTAAAAGATGCATAAATCACGGGACCGTGGAAAATATCCGGTGTTGAGAGAATTCTGGTTTAGAGAGGGTATGGTGGATGCGGTGTGGGTTTTTGGTATAGCACCAACATTAATTTTGTGGAGTACACACATTTACTATCCATTAAAGGCTTTTATAGGAGATATCGCTAGCACTACAATTTGCAATATCTCCTGCAATATTCTCCTAGGAGATATCGCTTCTTTTTGTTACGTCACTGTGTATGTTTCAGCACTAAACCTATCATTAGTGATGTCACTCCACTGTCGTTCTGCTTGTTAACGAGTCTACCACTAACATTCAACCCACATTACTGACGTAGTTTACGATTGTCGCAAATGAAAAGAATGATAATGGATGATAAAAAGAATACCCCCTCGTGTCTTGTGATATCATAATTTATCAGCACTCATTGATAAAAGTATAAAAATCCATGGCAAGCTTCGGTTTTCATACTTTTATCAACTCATGCTGATAAATTATGATATCACCAGATACTCGGGGAGTATCCTCTATATATTCCATCACGACAAGCCTCGGATATCATACTTTTATCAACTCGTGCTAATAAATTATGATATCACAGGACACTCAGGGAGTATCTTCTATATCTCACCTTTACACACATCGAAGCCGACCTGGTTGTACCCCTCTTTGCACGTACAGTTGTAGGTCCCCAGGAGATTCGTACAAATAGCACTGGATGGACACTTGTTGTACGAGCATTCGTCATCGTCTGTAATGCAAAAAGAAAAGGAATGATCATTTAGATGGACACCCCAGCACATTGTTCAGTCAGAGACTAGTAGGAATTAAAGGAAAGGAATGATCATTTAGATGGACACCCCAGCACATTGTTCAGTCAGAGACTAGTAGGAATTAAAGGAAAGGAATGATCGTTTAGACGGACACCCCAGCACAATGTTCAGTCAGAGACTAGTAGGAATTAAAGGAAAGGAATGATCATTTAGACGGACACCCCAGCACAATGTTCAGTCAGTGGCTAGTAGGAATTAAAGAAAAGGAATGATCATTTAGACGGACACCCCAACACAATGTTCAGTCAGAGGCTAGTAGGAATTAAAGGAAAGGAATGATCGTTTAGACGGACACCCCAGCACAATGTTCAGTCAGTGGCTAGTAGGAATTAAAGGAAAGGAATGATCATTTAGACGGACACCCCAGCCCATTGTTCAGTCAGAGACTAGTAGGAATTAAAGGAAAGGAATGATCGTTTAGACGGACACCCCAGCCCATTGTTCAGTCAGAGGCTAGTAGGAATTAAAGGAAAGGAATGATCGTTTAGACGGACACCCCAACACATTGTTCAGTCAGAGGCTAGTAGGAATTAAAGGAAAGGAATGATCGTTTAGACGGACACCCCAGCACATTGTTCAGTCAGAGGCTAGTAGGAATTAAAGGAAAGGAATGATCGTTTAGACGGACACCCCAGCACATTGTTCAGTCAGAGGCTAGTAGGCTAGACGGACACCCCAGCACATTGTTCAGGAGACGGATTTAAAGGAAAGGAATGATCGTTTAGACAGACACCCCAGCACATTGTTCAGTCAGAGGCTAGTAGGGAATGATCAAGACAGACACCCCAGCACATTGTTCAGTCAGAGGCTAGTAGGAATCATTTAGACAGACACCCCAGCACATTGTTCAGTCAGAGGCTAGTAGGAATTAAAGGAAAGGAATGATCGTTTAGACGGACACCCCAGCACACTGTTCAGTCAGAGGCTAGTAGGAATTAAAGGAAAGGAATGATTGTTTAGACGGACACCCCAGCACATTGTTCAGTCAGAGGCTATGAGGATTTAAAGGAAAGGAATGATCGTTTAGACAGACACCCCAGCACATTGTTCAGTCAGAGGCTAGTAGGAATTAAAGGAAAGGAATGATCATTTAGACGGACACCCCAGCACATTGTTCAGTCAGAGGCTAGTAGGAATTAAAGGAAAGGAATGATCGTTTAGACGGACATCCCAGCACATTGTTCAGTCAGAGGCTAGTAGGAATTAAAGGAAAGGAATGATTGTTTAGACGGACACCCCAGCACATTGTTCAGTCAGTGGCTAGTAAGGAAAGGAAAGGAATGATCGTTTGAAAGGTTTGAATCATATCTCTGGGGTAGAAAACAAACTGTTGTTCTTGGCAAAGCCCGATCTAATCCTCTTAATCTCTCATATGGCATCCCACAGGGATCAGTACTTGGCCCCACTTTGTTTGCATTATATATCAATGATCTGCCACTCTATGCAAAGCATTGTGTCATGGAGCTGTTTGCTGATGATGTAAGCTCCACATCTGTAGCTGATGACATATCTCTGTTAGAAAAACATGTCCAGTTAGATTTGAATGAGGTGAGTCTTTGGTGCAACCATAACAAGATGTCTCTTAACTTAAATAAAACTAAAATCATGCTTATTGGTTCTTCTAAAAAACTGACCTCGATTGCAGAAACCTCAACAGCACTGACTGTATATGTAGATCACATACCAGTGCAATGTTCCACTTCTGAAAAACTTCTTGGTGTACACATTGACCCAACACTGACATGGGCTAACCACATAAATGCCATTATTAAAAAATCTTCTTATTTATTATACATTTTTCGACAAAACAGAAAATATCTTGACCAAAAGACCAGATTAATATTCTACAGCTCTTATATATTACCTCACTTAGACTATTGCTCCACAATTTGGGGAACCTGTTCAAAACATTCTATAGGAAAACTTCAAAAAATCCAAAATCAAGCTGCAAGACTTATTACTGAAAAAAGCAAAGAAACGTCCACTGCAGAAATAATTAGCTCTCTCAAATGGCTAAAATCAAAGAGAGAATTGACTTTAGAACCTGCCAGTTTGTCTACAAAGTCCTCAACAAACTATCTCCATCATATCTAGAAACAATGTTTCAAACAACTTCAGAAATTCACTCCTTAAATCTGAGGTCAACTCAACATAATCATCTTTATGAATTAAAACCAAGAACAGAATTTTATCGCCATAGTTTTTCATGCAGGGGAGCTAAACTGTGGAACACACTACCTTCAAAGATAAAATATTCTCAATTCCTCGCCTCATTCAAATCCAGTTATTTTAAGCACTATTCAAATAATAATCAATTTTAAGATATACCTTTGTTGTTGATTTTGTGTTTATTAAAATAATTATGATGTATTGAGTTCTCACTGACTCAAGTTTCTTAACAAACTGATTTAAATATTATTTATATATTCATAATATGTGCTATTGTTCCTCATGCTATACATATTACATGTATGTTGATGTTGTTTCTTTGAATGTATGTATGTATAATATCATGTATAGATTAGAGAGGGCCTCATGGGAGACCAGTCACCTTGTACTGAATGTGTTTACCCTCTGAAAATAAAGAATTTTATTATTATTATTATTATTATTTAGATGGACACCCCAGTACATTGTTCAGTCAGTAGCTGGTAAGGAAAGGAAAGGAATGATCATTTAGACGGACACCCCAGCACATTGTTCAGTCAGTGGCTAGTAAGGAAAGAAAAGGAATGATCGTTTAGATGGACAGTGGCTAGTAGGAAAAGAAAGGAATGACCGTTTAGACGGACACCCCAGCACATTGTTCAGTCAGTGGCTAGTAGGAAAAGAAAGGAATGACCGTTTAGACGGACACCCCAGCACATTGTTCAGTCAGTGGCTAGTAGGAAAAGAAAGGAATGACCGTTTAGACGGACACCCCAGCACATTGTTCAGTCAGTGGCTAGTAGGAAAAGAAAGGAATGACCGTTTAGACGGACAGACCGTTTAGACGGACACCCCAGCACATTGTTCAGTCAGTGGCTAGTAGGAAAAGAAAGGAATGACCGTTTAGACGGACACCCCAGCACATTGTTCAGTCAGTGGCTAGTAGGAAAAGAAAGGAATGACCGTTTAGACGGACAGTGGCTAGTAGGAAAAGAAAGGAATGACCGTTTAGACGGACACCCCAGCACATTGTTCAGTCAGTGGCTAGTAGGAAAAGAAAGGAATGACCGTTTAGACGGACAGTGGCTAGTAGGAAAAGAAAGGAATGACCGTTTAGACGGACACCCCAGCACATTGTTCAGTCAGTGGCTAGTAGGAAAGGAAAGGAATGATCGTTTAGACGGACAGTGGCTAGTAGGAAAAGAAAGGAATGACCGTTTAGACAGACACCCCAGCACATTGTTCAGTCAGTGGCTAGTAAGGAAAGGAATGATCATTTAGACTGACACCCCAGCACATTGTTCAGTCAGTGGCTCAGCACATATTGTATGAGCAACCTCTGTATTAATTAATAGGAAAAAAAGGAGAAATGTTTCATTAATGATTTTCCAGCACATCGTTTAGTCAGTGTCTATTAGGAAAGGAAATGTTGGTTTAAACTCATCTCAGCCCATTGTGCTGTCTTGTTCCAGCCAGTGCACAACAACTGGTATATCAAAGGCCTTGGTATGTGCTGTCCTGTCTTTGAGATGATGCATATAAATGATCCCTTAGACAAATGTAGCGGGTTTCCTCTATAAGTCTATGTCTACATTACCAAATGTTTGATATCCACTAGCCGATGATTAATAAATCAATGTGTTCTAGTGGTGTCGTTAAAGAAAG